>NC_064901.1:11285000-11490135 GCF_929443795.1 Astur gentilis
CTCTACTATGTTTCATCTACATAAATATAGTTGAAATTGAATTATGTTAGCTAGAAAATATTTGAAAACCATGGGTCTTGATGTGGAATTGTTTTGAGGATCACAGTCAGGTTTATGATTTGGCTAGGTTACCTATGCATGGCTTGCTCAGGTGATACATGTACTGATCTGAAACGGTCACAGGAGGCTAATCACAGTGGTAAGTTTTCTGGTTGAAGTATATGAACTCTTCTGTTTCAGAAACCATTTTTCTTATGCTATAAAATGCCTGCAATATGAGGCAGCCATTTTAGTGCTTCTCCAACAATGAAACAAACATCAGGTCTGCAGTATCAAGAATAACGTGGACTACCAATGTAAAAAAATTAAAATGTAGCTTTTTTTCCTTTTAGAAGCTCAAGTCAGATTTGTCAGCTACCTAGAAAGTAAAAGACGGGGGTGAAGGAAAGACAAAAAGCTCAGAAACAAAAGCAGGAGAATCCAGTAATGATTCTGAAGTCAATACTTCAAAGGATGAACTAATGCTAAATCCGGGGAATGTTAAAGGACCCTGTCTATATTTAAAATAAACTTAGAAGAGTAAGTTGTGATTTGACTTTTAAGATGCACATCCAAGTGGAGCTGTTGAAAAAGCAGATGAAAAAAAGTTGATGAAGCTATCACAGAAAGAAGGGGGAACATTGAATAGAAAATTGTAAAAGCTCAGTGACTTCTCTAAGTTCGGACCAAGACCTGATGCTCCGACCAAGGTTTCTAAATTGTGCTAGTCATCTTTTTATAAGTTAATTCTAAGAACTAGAGACTTAGCAATTTCTTACTTTGTTTCTAGTCAGCAAAAGTTTTGCAGATTTCTGATTTTTTTTAGAATTATTATTAATATTATTTCTTTAAAAACAATGTTTTGACTACATGATAACTCAGGAAGGCCCATAGGAAATTTGTCCAACTCTAACCTGAGAGAATTTGTAAAGCTCCTCAACTACAGTGGCTTTTTTATTCCTCTTTATCCTTCTTACAGCTTTTATCCTCCCTTTCCCCTCTTCTTTACTGCCTCGTCTTTGCTATCATAGCAGTGTGGGTGGGAGTGCTGCATTTTCTTTTCTAAGCCTGTGATGCTGAATGATTCCAATATAATCAAACTACACTTTTATAGAGCCGCTTTACACCATGCAGCCCAGGGTGCTAACAGAATAATAAAATTAGCAGCTCAGATAATGACGAGCAAGGCAGGTCAAACAAATAATCTTTTAGACCTGGAATTGAAACTGGAATGGTATCAGAGTTGCAAACAGCCAGAGGCAGTGATGAGAGCAATGAGACAGTACTTAACCAAGCCGCAAGCATAGATATTTGGGGATTGTTTTGGAGATCTGATCATGGATGATGCTGAGTGTTTCCTGCAGGCCAAGAGAAAGTCAAAGTGAAGGGGATACAGCTACAGTAGTGGTACTGACAAGTACTCAGCATCTGAAAGAATGGGACTCTAATGCCCAACCTGAATTTTTATTTGTTATCAGTATTGTGGTTTTGAGGTACCTAGGGGCAAGGGCATTTCTACTCTACCTCATCTGTAGTTGATTATCCCATTTTACCTTCAGCTTGACTCCATTTACAATGAAAAAAAATGTATCAGTTAACCAAGCATTGCTGATGTGATGAAGTACTTATGTGGATTTCTTTAAAAGGGTGTTTTAGGAGGTAAAAGCCAACAGTGCATTTGCAGTTTGAGGTCATGGAAATTTCCTCTTTTTCAATCAGGTAGCTTACAAATCTCACAGCACAAGAGGAAGTGTTTCTTATATTATGAGGATCTAATCCAAATCTATCAAGAAGCTGCCCTTTAAAAGTGCGGGGGATTCTTTAAGATTTACACCGGTTAGGTACAAGTGCTTTTCGCTTATCAAATGGGTGACGGTCAGATCGATTAACTACAGTATATAGTACTTAAAGTGATGAAGAAAGACATTGGATGGCCAAATGATTAATGTCAAGCTATCCATTTTGATGTTCGAAATCCTAATTGTGTTTAGCTCTGACCTCCACCCTCATTGCTACCAATATAATTACAGGTTCTCATCTGAATGAGATGGATTAAAAAAAAAAGGAAATTGCTGTCTCCACTGTTGCCTCAGAAAATTCTCTTATATCTACACATAGAAAACAGTTAAATTCATCATTCTCTTGACTGTCTGAAATATGCTCTTAGGAGATAATAGCGCTTCATTGCTTAAAGTTATAGATTTGTATTTCTTTCTTTCTCTTTTTCTCTCCTTCTCTCTCTTGTTCATTGCTTACTCTTTTGTTTGTACAATGTTCTTTTATCCTGAGCTATATAACATTTTAGTTCTTGTAATAAATGCCTTCATGTGAGGCAGTTCAGCTAAGAGAATGTTATTAGACTGTGCTCTCAGGCAGTGCACCTTCACACGATCAATACGAATCTGAGGCTCTGTTCATTCCCTCTTTGCTTAAATTCCCTGCAAATGTGCAAGGGAAGCAGCAGAGGGTGTCATCAATCATGGGCTACTCTGACATACGCTGAAACCTGACCAATGCTGAGATGTTTTAATAAGGCATCCATTAAAACCCTCAAATAAATTGCAATTTGAAAACAGAACATAATACCAGCCAAGTTTTCCTCATCCATCTTGTGGCATGTCATGTAATGTAATTGCGCTGTTAATTTATCCAAGAACTTTCTCTGTACATGGTTTCATTGGCTTTGCTTAATTTCCCTGCAGACCATTTGTGTGTGTATGGGTGCATGTAGGTGGGCGTACGTGCATGTTTTGTGCATATATGTATATGTATCTGTTTCCGCTTTAGGGGTAGATTAATGGTTCTGTTTAGCATGGCATTAGCCAGAGAAACAATCAAGGATTGGAAATGTTTGACATTTTGTCAATGGCTCCTGAGCTTTCTGATATTTCCTAACCAGTTCTTGCCTGGAGCAGGCCCCCCCTTTCCCTCCCTTCCCAGCTTGCCATTGGTTTATGCCCCTCAAGAGTGGGATCACTCAGAGTGCCTGTGGATCCCATCAATAAATATTGACAAAAGGGTTGAGGGACCATTTAAGATCGCAAAGCAATGGCAGTCAAAACAAGACAACGCTGATTTCTGTTCCTGTGCTTAGGAAGCATGCATGAAGTTTTGACAAGGGCGAGGAAAGTGAGAAGGCGTAAATCAATAGGAGGGAATGAAAAAATGTTTCTGTAAAATAATGTTAAAGCAATTACATTTAATTTTCTTTTTTTTTTTTTTTAACATAAGTGCTGGGAGGGAAGATACAGGCAGGAGCTCATATAGATTTCTTTGTCTCTCATGCATAAATCTAAAAGCAATGCTATTCCTCATGTATGGCTGCATCAGCAGTTTCTTCACTTTTATTTATTCTTCTGTGTTTTTCTTAAACCTTTATCTCTTTTCGCCGTGAAAAAAACAACATTCATAGGCATAAAGCAGAATATGGCTGCCATGCACATCCACTTTAAAAATGGTCTTCCATTATAACTTTAATACAAATTATAGTTTTGTTTCTTTCAATCAAACAGTTTCCATTTTGGAGTCAATAACTACCACATGAAAAAACCCCACACCACCAACAACCAAAAAGCTCCGATATTTTTTTTCAGTGCAATGAAATTAAAACTAAATATCAAATAAATATATTTATATAAAAAAGCTTTTCAAATTAAATAAACGAGGACAATTAAATTTGACTTCTACAGTTTGATACTTTCTAGGACAATGCACCCCATTTCGCAAGAACTGGTCCTAAAACTATTTTTTTATTTCTGTGTTTTCAGTTACATTGCAGACATGTACACAGACATATTCTGTATATGCATGGAATTAAAGGCCTGGCTTTCTGAGTCACTGAGCACCCCAGTTTCTGAATGCCACAGAAACTACAGGGATCAGTACTGATGATAATAACATCCCAAACGTGCAGTACAAGGTTACTAAGCACGTAATGGATATTCCAGTCATTGTAGTGCCAGCATCTTAAATCTTTGTGGAAGTAATTTTAAATCATCGGGAAAAAAACCCCTTAAGTTTTAATTTTTCAAACACCTGACTCCATTTTTTACATCAGAGTTCAGGCATCAGATTGTAATGCATTTAAAAAGGGACATGAGGCAATATCGCTGCAACCACTCACAAAGGTTTCTTTCTATGCTGACATTCAAACAACTGAACATGTTACTAAGGTGCAGAGCATCATTTAATATTGGCTTCAGCCACAATGTCTCCCACAGCCAGCAGTCACGAAAGTGTGAATACAGCTGCAGAAAAATACATGCACCTAATTTTTCATGATTTTTTTTCCATGAAATTATTGTAAGTGCATGTTCAAATTAGGCAAATGCAGATTTTCCAGAAGACTCTATTTTGTTAATTTTCTCACATGTAAGGCAGAGTTTTATTTCTTTGTTTCTGTTTAATCAACCTTAAGATCAACACTGCAATTATATGAAGGATTTGGTGGGGTACTTGAACAATTATGCAGTAATCATCCTTGAAATGCTTGTTTTGATACCAAAATGATACCACTGCAATCATCCTGAGTAATCATTACTTCATTCACCTCTTTCTATGTTTAATATTCCTAAGACTGCAAGTATTACAGATGAGAAAAATTAACAGAGATCTATTAATAGTGACTTGTTTAGATGTGTAGGTATAAAAAATCATTTTTGTTATATATATATATATATAAGATTAATGAAATATTAATACACTGAGAATGTTGAATTCAATTCTGTCAGTTTAAGGAGAAGAAATGAACATGAGTCTTAAAATGATATAAAAAAATATTAAATAGAAATGTGCTTGTTAAATAAAATTAAACAGAGTTTATGTGCCTGTTTCACACGCACTGGGCTTGATTCTCACATTCCCTAAGGACACTATACATCACTTTGCTAGTGTAAAGGGAGCATAAATCATATTTACACTTACTTCATGGCTGCTTTATACTGCCAGAGTCATGTAAAGCAGTGCAAGTGTAAATGGAGTTTGAAATAAAAGGAAATGCAACAAAATTCTGTAAGCACAGGTAAAGCACAAAAGACACACTCATGTATATCTGGTACTGAACTACAGCCATTATGGAAATCAATGGAGGGACTATTTAGTTTTTTCCTTAGGAAACACAGGAACATTTAAAGGAAAAGGGCTTGACTGTTGAGTCCACTGTGGCCTGCCCCATTTAACCCTGGGATGTTTTTAAAAGGGCTGATTTGTTTTACTTTTTGATTTCCTTTCTCTGAGCTCCTTCTTGAACTGATTTATAATTCTTGCATCTATTGCTGCCTTCAGCAATGTGTTCCATAATTCAGCTACCCTTTGTGTAATTAAATTCTGCTTGAATTGCTTATAGGCTTATATTGCTTATAAGCTTCCTCCTTAATTTCAGTCTGTGATCTCTTGTTTCTGAGTTGCTAAAATTGCACTGGGTATACCAGGAACAACGTAGTTTGACTATTGAAATACCTGTGTCTGAATTCAGTCTGCATCTCAGATAGGTAGGCAAGAAAAATCTCTGTAAGCTTGCATTTGAACTGAAATTTTGGTCCCTACAATTTTCTAGGGTTGGTGTGTGACGGCTGAAATCTACAGAGATAAAATATGTGATACTATAAACACTCCATCGAAAATAAAATAAAATTTTCAACCTTGGTCTGATGATGTTTCCCATATTTTCTTAACTGTTCCTTAGTCCAAATTTGGATATGCCTGAATGTTAAAAATTCCCATTTGTGCTATTTATAATATGCATTTTTATATGCTTTCCTAATGCTCTGATAGTTATGTGTCTCTTAAAGGAACAGGCTTCTTTCTCCTCCTCCTCCCCCCCTTCACTTTGAAAACAATCTCAGGAAAATATGCCAGTAAACCAACATGACCACATGCAGTGATATTTTCAAGAAAACCTCAGGAGAAAACCATTTAAATTTCATAGCATAAATCTGAGCTCTTGGCCAGCCTTCCGTTTGCAAGTCGCCTGCACAACTCTCATGCTAATTCTCCACCAAACCTCCAGTTTTATGAAAGCTATATTTTATCTGTTTGGTTCTTTGCAGTCACATGAGAGTTGAAAAAGGAATATTAGCACCACTCACGTTTTATAGTGGGAGTCACAGTACTTGGTTGACCCCTTTTTCAGGTCCTATTGAATTTCCTATACAAAGGAAATGAAAATGTTTTATATTTAATACAGCAGCATATAACAAGAGGTTTAGTTATTACACATAGTGCTGCAATTTTCTGCCTTTTGTTTCAGTTGCCTGAACTGAAATTTCAAAGCACAATGTTCTTCGGTTTTGGGGTTTTTTTACGTTGAGGCTTCGGACAGGAGGAACAAGGACCACTATCATATGTATGCAATTCACTCTGAGCGGGTAACACGGAAATCAGAGAATACAAGCACTGTATGCACCTTTTGTTATTTGACCCCAAACCTCAGCTAAAATATATTGGAGATACCTTTTCAGTGGTCTTGTTATTGTAGGGCTATTCACAAATAGGTAAAATGATTAGTGTTAAATAATCCTGCTCCCTGCACCTACCCAGTCTCTTCCACCTGCCCTGGGAGGACTTTTAGCATTTGGGTAATTCTGTCCCCTGAATCTTTTCTTCTAATCTGTTGACCTGTATCTCTCTCCTGGTTGCTACAAACCTGAAAAAAAGTCAGCTGATAGTACCTAAATTACACCAGCTGTATAAAACAGGACTAAATTCTATTTATTGTGGCAAGCAAATAAAGCATATATCCTAATAAGGAATTTAATACTGATGCCACAAAGTCAATGTTATGACATAATTTAGATTGCTGAAACCCTCTTACTGTGAAATAAAATAAAGCAAACACGTGTGAAATTCTAATTCTGGGAATTAAGCCATTAGTTTCAATGGGTCAGGGTTTCACTCAGAATATTTGACAGGCCAAATATTTGGCAAGCCTGGAATAGATAGAAGGCTCAAGCATCTTTTGGGGGGATAAAAAATATATATGAGTTGGGCTATATATCTATTGTTCAAACCAATGCACTTATGTACACTGCATTTATTTATTTCAGCTTTAAACAGAGATAATACAAATTCTTATCCCAGGGCATTGCTTACAAAATATAAAAATCCAAACAATCTCCTATGGGAAATGGCTAGATTCTTGGCTGGATTATTATAGTAGTGATGAATGAAGATAAAAATTTAGAAGAGGTTAAAGTACACAACAATGCCAAATATATGCTCAAGAGGACATTGCAGGCAAAATGGTAAAAGTAAAACAAAGCCTAGCTGAAAGAAACCTCACTGCCTTCTGGCAGATGCTTGGAGTATTTGTAATAAAAATTGATGAAATAGAAGTCACATATCTTCAAGGATAAATATGAGATTATAATAACAGAGAGACTACAAAACCAAGTTCATGGCAGGAAAATGTAAAATGTCACAAACTGAAACTAAGAGAAGAGATGGATAACTCCCCCCCCCCGCCCCAGGAAAGACCAGTAGTATGAGTAACAGCTTACATTCAGAGCCTGCAGTTCCACAGTATCTGGAATCCTGGAATTAGGATTTTCTTGCAAAATTTAATGTCTTTCTGCAGTATTACTTTTACTTATATGCCATGAGATTTTCAAGGTTTTCTGGTTGCAAGAAAACCTAAATTATCTCTGCATTCTTTGTTAGCTCCCATTCGGGTTCCTTCTCCAGCCACTGGCCTGTTTTTGAATCCTCCCAGTGCTTGTTATTAGCATGGATGCATCCCTAATTTAACATCCCTAGCTTAACTGAAGAAGACCTGCAGCCATGACTCTTTCATTGGCTATGGGACCACATACCACAGTACTGGTGCTGCCTGTGTGAATGGTTCAAACATCTTGTTCATCCCAAGAAATGACGCTTATCCTAATCTAATTCTTATCTATACACTTGCTCACGTGTTAACTAGCTGCAAATAATATGTGCTCATGACCACTCTGCTTGCCCTCCCCACACCAAGACCTCCTTTGTCTGAAGGGGACAAGAAAAGGGGTAGAATGTGTGTTGTGCTGCTCACCCTAGGATTAATTGGAATTTGATGGGATCTGCGTTGTCCATTTGACATACAAAATGCTGACATGACAGATAATGCTGAAAAAAAAAGAGATGTCCAGGTCATGGGAACAGTGCAGACAAACAAGATGATACTAAACTGAGATTCATGTTATGATACAATCAAGCATTGGTGACACTTAGGAATTTCTTTTCTAATTGAGACGATAATGAAAGTTTGAAGCCAGGTTTGGATTCCCCCCAACCTGTTTTGGGGGGATTGGATTCTGTAGTTTTGTTTCAGACCCATTTGAGGGAAATATGAAAGCATTTTTTGAAACTATTTTTTATTTCTCTGTCTCTCAGAGTGAGGCACTGCCACCAGAAGGAAGCAAGGCTTTTTGGTAGTCAACACTATTCCTAACTAGTTCATAAATTTGCAGTATATTGAAACAGGAATTTTCTTCAGAATTACCTTTTAATGTTCAAATGTTTTACTAACTCTTTTTCCTCAATCTTTGGTAGGGAAAAGGCGTAGATGATGCAGATATCGAAGAAGAACTTCAGTCTCCAACAAGGGCCACAGACTTCACCTTTCTGCCCGTAATATCCTGTGTAAATAAAAGCAATCCGCTGTTGAAGATTCCCAGGCTGGTGAACATTCAGCTGAGGAAACTGCTTCCCACATGCGCTGTACAAGTTATTGAAGGGCAAGAAGTGAGACACAGGTAATCTGAGCTTCAAAAAATTGGGAAGGTAGGGAAAACACTGACATTTTAGGAAGAAAGAAGGAAGTAAATATTTCCTGGGAAGCTGAGGTGGTGAAGTAGTGAAATATCCTCCTCAGCTCTTTCTCTTCTTTGGGGTGGCTGGGCAGTCTATGCAGAGCTGTCATATCTTCATTTTCACTGGCAGGAATGATAAAAATATGTCCAGCACAGCTGGGTTGTTTTTATTTGCTATCCACGGGCAGTTCTGCAGCAGGGACTTTTGAATGGCAGGGCCTCATCTGTGGCATACAAGTTAGATCAAACTGGGTGATAAACTATAAATGTGAACCCATGTAAGTTTGTGTATTTTTCTATACACTCTTATGTTCTTTTACCACAACAGCTACTATTGTGAGACAAAGCTGCTACAGACTAGTAGGAAAGACAACAAGCTCTGCTCCTAAGGAGCTCTTGTTTTCCTTCCTTAGTGTTTACTTCAGATGAAGATAAAGACAATTCAGAATGTGAATACATGGACGACACATAGGGACCTAAGTCTATTGGAGCTGGAATAAAGCTGATTTTCAGGCCTGATTTTTTGTGTGTGTAGCAAACCTGAATTCTGATGTTAAACGGTGATTGCTGTCACCTGCATTTTCCCTACACCTTTCAATAAAGAGGCCATCTGCAGTACCTGCTCAAGATCCTGAAGACACTGAGCTGGCTGACTAGGGAATATCGCAGCTCCCAACCGCCTTGTACTGCCTTCTTGGCCAACAACGTTCAGAAATGTTGCTGATGTATGGGAAAGTGAAAACTGCTTATTCTCAAAGATTCTAATCAGAAGGCACATTTTAATCTTCTGCTGTAATTTCTCATCTAAAACAGTATCTCTCATATGACACACAGTAATTTCTGCATCAAATCTAACATTTCTTTTGAAATCTTTTGGGAAGCTATTCAACCTTGACATAAAAGCTGCACAGCATCATGTGCATCACTGAGAATCCACCTCAGTAAAGTATTCACTGTTATTGCTGGAGATTTATTTTACCTTCAACAGCTCTGTATCTGTTGACACAATCCTGCATAAACTTAGTTCTTTATGAAATTGACACTATATTTTTTCTATACAACATATCAGTGACTTTGAATTCTTAAATCCATTAAATAGTAGAAAAACATGTATATACATTTATCTTCCAGTTCACATAAGTGAGTGGAAAGAAAGGAGGTATATATCTGCTAAAGACTGGTATAATCTTGGAATTCTGGGACTTCAAAATAGAACTTAGACACCACATTCAAAATAAATTGGTGTCTCTGATGGTATCAAGTCTACAGAGGAAACAGATGTAAATATTTTGTCCAACACAACAGTACCAATTTGGAGACATATTAAGGAAATTAGATAGCACTTGTCCTAAAGGTTTCTGGATTTGCTCTAGACCTCCTGTGTTCTTAGAAAAAGGAAATACAAGTACACTTAATAGATACAACAAAACTTGTGAAAGAGACAGGTTTTAATCCAAGGACTTTTATTTGTTAAAATGTTTGAGAAAAAGCCCGTGCCAAAGATCGGAACTCTGTTTCTAATGGAAAACATTGCAGTTGATTCAAAACTTTAAAATAATTTTAAGCAACAAGAAGGTGGCCTTTAGAATCATAGTAAAAGTTTGGTAAATATTAGGGACTGGATCAAAAGCTTTCTGAAGTGAGAGAGTAACTTTCCATTGATGTGGTTTTGGTGTATGTGTATAAATATTTTGGTGGTTGAATAATGTTCCTCTCAAGATGATCAGAGGGCTGGAGCACCTCTCCTATGAAGACAGGCTGAGAGAGTTGGCGTTGTTCAGCCTGGAGAAGAGAAGGCTCCAGGGAGACCTTACAGCAGCCTTCCAGTACCTAAAGGTACTGGCCTACAGGAAAGATGGGGAGGGACTTTTTACAAGGGCGTGTAATGATAGTACAAGGAGTAATGGTTTTAAACTGAAAGAGGGTAGGTTTAGATTAGATATTAAGAAGAAATTCTTCACTACGAGTGTGGTGAGGCACTGGAACAGGTTGCCCAGAGAGGCTGTGGATGCCCCATCCCTGGCAGTGTTCCAGGCCAGGTTGGATGGGGCTTGGAGCAACCTGGTCCAGTGGGAGGTGTCCCTGCCCATGGCAGCGGGGTTGGAACTAGCTGATCTTTAAGGTCCCTTCCAACCCAAACCACTCTATGATTCTATGTTTCCATGGTTAGTTTTGCCAAACTCTCCACAAGCAATCTTAAAAAAAAATATATATATATTTTTTTGCGTAGTTTATAGAACTGACAGAGTAAAAACACGAAAGTACTGGAAAACTTATGTAATTTTAAAAAAAGTTATTGATTTCCTTCCAGTGGGTTGCTCAGCCCTACTGAGAAAAGAAAATGACAGTCATGAAAAAGCAGTTAGGTGAAAACTTAACTCCTCCCAGAGAAGAATATGAAGTTCAGTTCCCTGGATTTATTAAACCTTTTACATTTAGAAAGGCACATTATAATTCTGGTTTCTTTTCTCTCCTTTGTCAGGCTGTTTTAGAATGTACAACCCACAGGATAGGTTATGATATTTTGGTGGGGAATAATTTTCAGTGGCACAGAATACCTACATCCAAGGGCACATAAGTAAACATGAATAAATGAAAAGCTATAGTGAGCAAATAATATCTGTTAGAAGAAAACTCTTGATTTGTGAAGCACTGTTTCTGGATTCAATATAACCTGAGTAAAACAACTCTACTTTTTTTTTTGTTGGGTTTTTTTTTTTCTTGGTTTCTTTTGGGGATTTTGTTTTAATTTAATTTTATTTTCTAAACTGTTATACATATATTCAACTTTAAGTTTCTTGGTGTTTTCTAAGGGTAATATGACCTACTATCAATCAGGGTCAGAATTAGCCACTGTGAAAATCTAGCCTTATCTCCTTTGAAAAGCAATTACAGAATTCCCTGATCCAGACCATAATTGCTGATTGAGTTAAATTACAACTTTTAAACAGAAATATAACCCTGCTCTTAGGCTTATGTCTTAGAGACATCACATCCTTAGATAAACTGTTTCAATGTTTTATGATACATTTGATTAAAAAATAGCATGTTGCATACAGTTTTCACTGCAAAAGCAAGTTTCCATTTCTTTCTATTTTTGTCAAAAAAATATAGTCATGAGATGTCCTAAAAGAGACAGGGTTCTGTTTCATAACTATTGGACTAGAAAATACTTAGCTTACTGATACACCAATATGACAAGAAGCATCTTTCCAAATTCAAACTTAAGTATTTATTAAATCTTTTGTCCTTTTTTTTTCCAAGTTGCACAGTGTATCAGCTTGACTCTTTATATTTAATAAATAAATTTCAGAGTTCATAAGGCCTACACTAGGCCTAATAAGGAAGAAAAAGTTACAAGTTTACATTTGCATAATTCACATCTGAGGGGGAAAAAAAAGTCCAAAAAGTGACAACAAGGGCCTTCTCAGTGCTACCATGGTATTTCCAGAGTGGACTGTCTTTGCTCAAAACTGAGTTCATGTTTGTAATAAATATAGATAATAAGTAATCCTTTGACCATCCCAAATTATCATTAACTTCCTTGAATTTTACTTCAGTCACTCTGCATTCATTCCAATCTCATTTAGGCGCAAGTGAAACGACCAAACTTTGAGTCCTTTAGAACTTTCTTAATTATAGGAAGACTGTACTTTCTAATCAATGACAGCTCTGCGAACATAATTATTAACTACTGTTCTTTTTCTCTCACCATAGATCTATCACATCAGCATACCATTTGCCCGCTAAGACCAGACTGGATGGTGGTAATTGAAATTTGAACATATAAAGTGCTTCTACCATTTTACTGCTCTAGCTGACCTCTTTCCTCAAAAGTGAGGACCTTTGAGAGACATTATTTAAGTATACTGTCAGAGACAAGTGACATTTCAAGAAGAAAACTTCAACATTAAAAACTGTGAGGCAGCTGCCTGGCTTGCTCTAAGCAGACGCTGTTAGTAGCTATTGCAATGGTTGATGGGTTTCCTTCAGCAAGAAAGCCATGGGTTGTGCATAGCTCCAAAAGTGACTGAAGCTTCTCATGTTGTTTAAAAAGGTGCTGAAAAAAAGGACAGTGAGAAATACCATATTCTGTATGGGGAGTTTAATTTGTTTCTGGCGTTGTATACTAGTCAAAAAATTCGTGTGTTGCAAGCTCTTTGGATGCCAAGGTGACGTGAGAGCCATACATATAAAAGAGAGATCTTGACCGGTCTAACGTAGAAGATAACGATAACATCCATTCTGCAAAATCATATTTTTAAGAATCTTATTTGTGAAACAATAGAGAAGATTAAGCTTGTGATCCTGTGTGCAATAGCACTGTAAACCAGGGGCTCCAATCTTAACAGCACACTCCACCAGGTAACCAAAACCAGCGATTCTAAAATGAATTGAGAAGCCTGGTTGAAATCTTGTGTATGAGAAACTCAAAAGTTTGTTTTTAAAAGGTGATTATAATCATGCAGTGATCCATTACTGAATGCATTTGCCTACCACATGTATTCATTAATATCTGTAGTACTGTAGCCCTGTAGAGCATTAGATTATTCCATACTAAGCACTATGTAAACATGGAGGAAAAAGACAGTCATTGCCCCAGAGGATTTACAGATTGTTTGTAAAGCAGGAGCAGATTGTGTGTATACAGACCAGCAGAAGAGTTCTTGGAAACTATGGCAGATAATTCCAGGTCTCATAAGCTGTGCCCCAAACAGCAGTCTAATACACATGAAGTTTGCTCTTAAACTCAGAAGTCGCCAGAGGACTAATCTTCAGATCTGTATCTACCATGCATAAAGGTTATTTTTTGGGGTTTGCTTTTTTTTTACAAGGTAAATGGATTTTTCAATAGTAAATCTATTTTTAAAAGGTGTTGAAGTTAATTCATAAGCAATTGCATCCTAATTAATACCTACTATGCTTTAAAAAGAAGGTAGACATTTCAAGTGGCATAGTAAGTAAATAAATAAGACTGTCAAATATAGTTCATGCAAAACAATTCTGAGGAAACTTGTGGGTTTTACAACCTTTTGGGGAATTCTTTTCTCATTTTACAAATTTCCATAGAAACAGTTATATGTAAATGGGAAGTCTAACTAAATAAACCTACATGTGAGCTAGAATAAGAAGTGATGCAATTTTGTTCAATTTTTACATTAAAAACTGCAAGAGAAGCTTCAATTACATTGTGAAGATATTCGTAAAAGTCCTGAAACTTATTGGGCTAATATATCTAGACATTTTCTTCCAGGCTTCTGAATTGATTCAGCTCAGGGAAATGCAGTACAGTTAGCATTCAACTTTAATTGCAATGAGGTGACAACATACTGGGTAATGAGTTGTTTATGAGTTGTAGATGTGTTTACAATGAGTTGACAATGTGTTGGATAAAGTGTTCTTCTAAAGTTGTAGATCTATTTACAGTGAGCAGTGGGGGAATGTTCATTAGTTGTCGATTTGTTTGTTTACATTGTTTTCGATTTGCAATTGCTATAAAACAAATCGCAGGCTGATGAAGGATGATTGCTTGTGTGCTTTAATGATTTACTGTAGTAGCTTGTCTGAAAAAGTACTTAACTCTGCTTCATCTGTCAGTTCCCACTGCAAAAGCTCCCAGTCACAATAGTTTTATTAGCACAGCATGGGCCATTTGTAAGAACATTATGCATCTAAAAAAAATCTCAGTGCTTTCCTGTTCAGTCTGTTGTATTTTTGGCTGGCTGAGCTGAACAGAATTCCTTCTGCTCTGTACAAGTTTATACCTTTTAATATGCTCCAAGATGTACATTTGAACCTATACATATACCATCCCCAGAAACTCTTTCCCTGCCATCTCCTCAGTAATGTCTCATGCTTAAGATAATACTGCTGTCTACTCTTTCTTACTGCTGCTACCTTCTCAAAAACAGTTTTTAAAAAAAAATCTACCGTCAGGTTATGCTGGGTTACATGACATGAAGAAAAACAAATATACACTGGAGGATAGGATATTGGCCTTTTGGTTACAGAAAATCTTTCAACAGTTTGCAGCAGTTTGGCAAAATATACATTGTAACATACTTTGTTCCTTCAGTCACTGTGTGTTTAATAATTTTTGTTCAAAACAGACACAAAAAGTAATATTTGATTGTTTTGTTGCCACCTTAGTTTTTCCCAGTTACATTTCCTGTGGCCCAGAACAAGCGCATTTCACAGGTTTTCTCCTTGTTATTTTCAAAGAACCTTACATTACATATTCCACACTCCCCCTTTCACTTTACCCTCACTATGCTTCACTGTGCCCATGGTAATTCCCACACAAAAAAAGTGATCATCTAGCAACAATTAGAATGGGATTTTTGTGAAGCCGAATTTGGGGTTTTCAGCTAAACTGGAAGCAGCATTGGCTCTCAAGAGAAACTGAGACAGTTTCTAGCTCTGGATTTACAGAGAAAGTAAGAACGAAGCAAACTAAAAATGTACTAACCCTGATTTTAGCCTTCAGCTCATGACAGTATAGGCATATATTGCCATCACAAAGAATCTGCTTTGAGGAAATCCGAGAGGAAAATGTGCACCCTCTTGGTTGCAAACAGTAGCTTTACTTATTTCCACTGGCAATTTCCACCACAACAGCTACACCAAATTAAAGCAAAACACAATTTTGATGTAACCCAGCATGGTTACATCCAGAATTTCCAGACCCCTTTGTGTGTTCCTATGCGACATTACCAAAATGTGTGGTTGTGGAAATGTAATTCATTGGTACATCAGCACTAACTCCAATTGTCCATTGGAAAGGGGATGGTGAGCTTCACACCTTCTCATGTTATATCACTTTGCAGAGGTAGGCCAGTGGTGTGGAGAAGATTGAGAGGAGTATAGTCTATGCAGCAAGTATGGAGCTTGAAAGTGCTGGAAAGGGTGGGAGAGAAAGTATGGGAAGGTCAAAGGCAGGGACTAATGGAAAAATGAAAGTCCTCTTAATCCTCCCCCTTTCCCACCTGGAAAAGCCACACCTGCTTTTCCAGCTGTACAAAATTTGTGCCAGTAAATACAAAGTGTAGGCACAGGCATGCTCTAATGAACTAAATGGAAGGTTTGCTACTCATTTTGTTCTGGCAGCAATGGGCCTAGAAGATGCCAGATGCATCTTTAAGAATCCATCTTTTCAGTATTAAATGCTAGAGACAGGTAAGCTGAGCTCAGCATTTCAGCAGCATTAGATCTCTCTGGGGAAAATAATACCATTCTGAAAAACACAAAGCTTTCATCCTCATTTTCCCAGACTAAATGAGTAAGCAAATAAATAAATGAATAAATAATTTTTTAAAGCAAGCAGCTAATATTTCTGCACCTTTAAAGTACATGTTTTTCACTAAGTTTTTCCAGCCCATATCTTATCACGGGTTTCTCCAAGTGTTCAAACACATTTTGTCCTCAAATACCTGTAAAACCTCACCAAAAAAAAACTGGTAAAGGAGTCTAAGAGATGTCTGAGGTCTGGATCGCATTGCTATGCAGAAAACCTGCTCTACCCAAAGCGAACAGCTTCTGAACCATGTCAAAACGTGATTTTGCATGTCCTGAATAATATAAAAACTAGTCCCAAAATCTAATGACTAAAATGTCAGGCATCTGATGAGTCTCTGAGATCTCAGACACATTAGAGAGATCTGGAAACCAAAAGGCTAAACATATAACATTCAGAAACTGTAAACTGCTGGCCCTAATGTGAATGAATTACCAGTGTCCTGATTTTTTATCTTTCTTCCTTATTATGCCTTTACCATTAGTTTGTAATTAGCAATTCAATTGTTTGGAATTTATACACTGTAATTCTCGATACCCTTTCCCACAGTGATTATACATAAAGGATGAAAGCTGTGTCTGCAACGAGAGGTGCCGGCTCCGTGGCCTTCCCACTCCTCGGAGAGCAAGGTTCGGCCACGCTGGGGGGAAGGGGAAAACACGGCTGATGGGACCACTGGCTAGACTCTTCCGTAATTCTGTCCCACAAAACCAGGAGTGGGCAAAGAGCTAATCCGTCTACATTTTTATGCTGCCTGGGTTTTCTTATCATATCAGTCACGATGTTAATGTGCTAAAGCTTGGAGGCTGGCGAGCTAAAAAAGCACAGGGGCAGCGTGGCAGCACAAGCGCTTTCTGTGCACACCTCTACGCGGCTATAGACCCCCAGCTGGCTTTGCGATCTAAATCCCTTGCCTTTTTGAGGAGGAAAAAAAAGAAAGGGGAATCAGCAGAAAAAAGAAAAGTAACTTCTCCCCAAGTGGAAACTTTCTTAGGCGTTTCAAGCAGCTAGAGCTTGCCTTTTTCTGTGAATGACCTCAGCATTACGAGTGTTGTCCATGTTGATGCAGTGTTAAGTCTGCGGTTTTTTACCCCATTAACAAATAATGCCTCTATAGAAGCCCGAAGAATTTAAAAAGCAAAAAAAGAATTTGTTTTATCCTTATTCTGTCTATCATTGACAAATAGCAGCATGAACATTTGACTCCAATAAAATACACTTAGTGAAACTTCGCAATATGGCCATTTGTCCAAAATAAATAATAATCTTAAATTTAATGTACTTTTCTATTGGCTTGTTGGGAGCAGATTAATATTGTGAGACATGTATATGTGCATGATCTTTCACAAGTATAACATTTCAAACTAGGATATATTATTTTTATACCTCCATATCACATTATAGCACATTTATACTATAATGAGAATATTTTTTCATAGTATATTATTTTAAAAAATCCCAGCCCTATATAAATATTGTATAATTTTAAAAAAATCTTTTCCTTTTATATGTGATACCTTCTCTGTCAAGGTAGAAGTTCTTATTTTTTCAATTACTTATTAATTTGCTATTGATATTAAGTCTAATTACAGCAACTGGAAAATAATACTACAAAACCAGCTGCAAAGGCTAAGAAACCTAGTTCAGGATTATTTTCTCTCACTGGGAAGTATTTCGACATATAAGCTGTTGCTTTTCACATTAGGAAATAAATAAATAAGGAAATAAAGCAGATTTTTATGATAGATAATTAGGGGGCAATTTTCTAAAGCATGAATGGGAGGCACTCATAGAAATCCCATTAACGAATAATCAAGGCTGCGGGTATGCATCCATTCACACTGCTTTTGAAAATATACCCCAGGATGAATAATTTTCATATGTACAGTAAGTTCACAGCTGATGCTTTATTGTCCACTGAGCCATCATTGTCCTCAGCTGGGAAATCAGCTATGCACATGTTTTTCCATCAAGAAGTAAGGTAATGTTTTTATTTACTAATATGCAATGCCAGGAAACTTTGAAAGGAATTTTAATGATATTTGCAAATTACTTGAGTCTAAAACTCACCTAGCAGCAAAGAATACAGAGAAGGTAATAGAGAAACTGCTGTTCATGTCATTTTCATAGCTTCTTACATATTCATGTTCCAAAAGGATTTCTTTCACAGAAGCTCGTGCTCATCTAACCAGACACTTTGTAAGTAAAAATGCATGAAATTTAAACCAGCTTTTCATATGGACATTTTTTTTATGGCTGAGTGTTTTAGCAATCCAGCAATGGTAGACACCTATAAATGTATAATGTGATGGATTAGATTGTAATGCAGTCTGGATGCATATGGAGGTGGTGTTTGCCCTTCAGTGCAAATCCATTTTAATGTCAAAAGGAATACGTTGGAATTAATAGTACATTGTCCAGGCAATAAGTAAAATATCACAGTAGTTTTTCCTTTGAAAAAGAATCCAATCTGGCTCCCAATTGTAACAATTATGACAACGGATAAAGCTACTTCTAATGAGGAAACAGTAAGAAAATCAAAATATCAGTGCCTTGGTTAGGTTTGGATTCCTGGCTCGAACCTGATTTTAAAATAATATTTTTAAAGAATTTGTTAAAGAAGATTTGCTCTCTTCGTGGTTTGTCAAAGCACATTGTAAAACCAGCAACAAACTTACACCTTACACGGATATGCATAAATTTGGGGCATATCAACCTGGGGAACTTGGGAAAGTTAAACCAAAATAGCTGAAAGGTGTGAATGTAAAGCATGTTATGTAAAGTGCTTTACAGTTTCGTGTGAATGCACTCACTGAAAACCAAAATGCTTTTGTAGCTTTTCTGCAATAAGACCACTTTGTTTCTCTGCAGGGCTCAAAGGCACCTCAAACTGAAGTCTACATGCACATGCTTAGGAAACTCGGTTAAGCTTTTCTGAGAATCAGAAGTAGAAATCATTATTTAATTTGAAATCATTATTTAAGAGAAAAAAAAAACACAATTGGTTTCACTTCTGGGCAACCTATAGATACTTTAACACTATTCGTGTTTAAAATGGGGAACATACCTAAGTATCGTGCTCGATTTCAATGAGCCTAAGAAAAGCTTAGTGGAACCCTCAAGATAAAATGGAATAGGTAGGTAAATACAAGACGATGCACTGGAACAGTGCTTCACATAACATAATGTATTAAGGTTGCAACATCTTCATGGATCTTCAAGCAAGCCACTGATGCTTAAATGGCACCCATTGAGCATATTAGACCCCAAAGTACCTACCTGTTCATTTGACTCAAAGGAGGATTTCCGCAACATTCTGTTCTGTAGGAACTGAGGTAAAATGCCCTTTCCTTTTTCCGGATATCAATTGTCAACATGATTTTACTTACACTGCTTGATTTAAAATAAAATCAATATTTTGTTGTAATATTGCTTAACTAAGGGGATATGTTTTTCATTTTTGCGAATAAATCCTCCTCTCCTGATAGCATGAAGGATCTCTTCAGCAGCCCTCAGTGCTAAAATAACAAATATACACAAATGACTCTTCTTACCTTTTTTTCCCAAGACCATTCACATATTTATGAGGATTTCCAGTGATTTACATCACTGGGAAAATACTCTGGGAAATAATTTGTCTGCCAGGATATGCCGGGGAAAAGAATGCACATGAGCTCCACAGTGATGTGCGAGACTGATGTCCCCTTATGATGTCTCCACTGAAGAACAAGGAAGTGTCATAAATGACTCAATAGCACTGGTCCCAAATATTCTGCAAATAAAAGTTCCTGCTCTTTCTCAAATTCCCCCAAAATGATAAGAAGAAAGACATTTTAAAACATAAAAAGCCTCTTAGCTTTTCAGCATTCTGGTTTTAGTTTCAAATTTTTTTATGTGATAGTAAAAATCTTGCCTCAAAAACAAGAAGAGAATTAATAATTTAATTTTACAAATGGCTTACATTTAAATTCCTTGTGGCTACAAGTCTCAGAACAATAAACTTTAAAAAAAAATCCAGATATTTGGATTAGAGAAAAAGCTGTAACTGCACATCCAGCTCCCTTAAACTTGAAAAATTACTTTTCTCCTAAATTAATTTACAATAATCTTATATTAACTCTCCAGTATTGTGTCCAAAAATTTTCAAATGAAAACAAGTTACCCATATTTCTGCTACATGCAGTTTCTGTCAGCACATTAATTGCCTATTGTTTTTATTTGAATCAAGCTTGTCCCAAAAATCTCATACCATCATATTTTGATATTCATGTAACATTTGAAAAGTCATAAAATTTCATTTTTTCAAAAACGTTCTTCTGGGATATGGAGAGAGTTATCCATTACTGTAAAGTCACAGAAGGGCAAGAATATTAATGTAATGGTAAGAACACAATCTATGCATTCAGGTTGCATAAAATGAATGGCAATGAGTAGTTTAAATCCTTTTTTACTAACTTTTCAAACTTAAAAAACCCGATCTCTCTCCAGGACTTCATTAGTTATTAAAAATATATTATTCCCCCCCTCCCCCCCAACACAAACCCCTTTGAAATACAAGTTATATTCAAGCTGCCTGTCAAGTATGACTTACTGTGAGTGCCAACAAGATATTTTCCTCCCTTTTCTAATTGGGTAACACAGCTAATTACTGTTGTCTGTGGAATCAGTTTGATTGGCAGCTTGAATGTAAACGGAAACCATAATTTCAGATGATATTGTATAAACATTTGGAGTAGGGATGTGCAAGCAGTGAAACTTCAACCAAGGGAAATTTATATGCTAGATAATAAAAGTTACCTGTGTTCCATGGCTATCTAATCTCTGATAACAATTCTTTTAAAATATATGGATTTCTGCCAAATGCCCACAATACTTTCCAAGAATGCTTTTGGCAAACTATTCGTTAGAAAAATCAGAAATGTACTGGAAATTACACAGAAAACATGAAAACCACATGTCAAAGTAAAGTAGTCTTTGGATACACTTTAAAGCCCTTCTAGATTAAGTCTATAAAAAGTTAAGAAAACAGAGATGTATTCCATAGTACAAAAGCATAAGAATGAGAAGATGTTGAAACTAAGTTTGAAAATGTCTCGTAAAATACTGTATACAAATTAATTTCAGAAGTACTAGGATCATTCATAGAAGGGACCTACGTTACGTCATGAACGTTATCAATATGTCAGATTTCATAGTTGTACTGCAGAATTGTCTCTCCAAGTTTGCTTCATCTCTCTATCTTTTCTGATCTTAAAAAAGAAATTAAAAAATTGACTGTGTTACATAAACACCCAGGTCAAAAGACAAGATACTTGGGACTGGAGAGGGAGGAGGAGATTGAGTCCTGATTTTTTTTTTAATCCAGGACATGAAAAACAGAACAATGCAAAAGCCAAGAGAAGGGATGAATATCTGCCTGACACATTTATTTAGCAAACTGATGTCCTTACTTCCTTCACCTTTCCTTTATCTAGTGCTTTACCAAGTTAGCTTAACCACTGCTCTTCAGATTTCCAGACCTTTATTTGAATGCTCATATTTCATTTAATGAAGACATTTATGGAATGTTCAGAATTACCGTTGACTCATTGCAAGTCCTGATGGACAATTCTAACTGCTTCAACATGTAACCAAGAACCTGTTAAAACACTGAGTTCTTTCTAAGAAGAAATTTGGAAACCCTCCTAATTCTGAAGTTTTTGTACGATCTGTTGTTTCTACTAAAAGTACTCAGTAAAATATCTTTTTAAAGTTTACTCTCAGATTTTTGTGTTCATGAAACTGACCTCTCGAAATTTCATACTTGAAGAAAAGAAGGGAAAATCACATATACCATTTAAAAATGTACAAAAAAAGAATATTTCTATCTTAAAAAATATTTTAAAAAACACAAAATAAATTATAAGCACAATCCCCAAAGAAGACTTGGTTTTGTTGAAGTTCTATACTTCTAATAGAAAAACATCATTGTAAAATGCTCCCTTGAGTCTAATGGACATGGAAGTTGCAGTTTTGAGTTGCAATTGCCAGTTGGAGGGCTGAGCAGCGATACTGTCATTAAAATTTGTTGATTGAACCTAATTCTAAAGGTTCTGCCCTATTGTTACAAAGAATTATTTTTCCAGGGCCAAGAGATACTGTGCCTTGTGCTCTGCTGTACATAGGGACAACCGTGTTCTAGAATATCGCGCATTGTCTCTTGAAAGACATCATTTGGGAACAATGGCATCTGGCAGTAAATGATGCAAAACATGACTTTATGTGGCAATTCAGGCATTGAATGCTGTAGTATTACTTTGAATGGCAATTGCAGTACTGAGTGTTTTCCATTCGTGAATTTTTTGAGAAGCTGAGATACTGCAGAATATTGCATGATTTATCCCTTGTGCCTTCTTTCCTTTGAGCCTGGCTGAATAGTTCTACTATCTGAACTGGAGTCCTTGATTTATTCACGAAGTAGGGAGCTCTCACATTGAATTATTCTCTCTGGCCTGTAATGCTTGCTTGCGATTTGGCATAATTTGTACCACAAAAAACACACAACTGTGGTTGTCTTATGTATAAACGATCAGTTGCCTTTGTAACAAATCTTTTTACATATGTAAAATTGCAAGAGCATATATAATTTTGATAGCTGTACATTAAAATTAAACATTTTTCACATATGAAGTGCAGTTACATAATGTTTATTTCTGCAAACACAAACCTTGGCTTTGCTGTGATTCAATACAGTCTTATCACACCATCCTTTTTAAAAGTTTGTATCGTATACTATAGTCCTTGTCTAATTATTTTGCTGCGGACAGGTTTACCTCCTGATTTCATAAATTTAAGACACAATGTGGCTTTAAGTTTTTTAGCTCAGTGCATATTTTCAATGCACTAGTCTAGATGGCATTGCTGGGAATTGAATTAAAATGTGAATATATGGAAAAAACCAAACTGATTTATTAAAGGCCAACAATTACATTATATAATGACTCAGCCGAGCAACAGAAGTTAATGTGATATATCTGCTAAGAAGTGAATCTGCTTTCATGACTGGAGGCTGATAGCTCAGCAGGAGGAAGCACATGGGAATTGCTCGCTCGCAACAGTCGGCAGCAGCTGGTACATACACTGCATCTAAGGAGATTGCAGAGGGGATTTCTACCACAATGTGCAGAACAGAACCATGACCACCTAATCTGCAAAATACCTCCTAAGCATAGACTCACAGGGAGATCTCAGGCCTACCCTTACTTGCAGGGACTTTTGTCTGTAAAAATCTTAAGCATATCACAGGGTTCACAGTCCTGCCCTGCTCTGAAAAAGGGCCAAATCCCTCTTCCATTCCCAAATAAGATGTTTGTCCGACTGCCAGCAGCATGTCTGGTCAGAGATTTGGATACTGCTGTATGCCAACTAGTTGTTTAAAAAATGCAGCACCGAAAAGGAAATGAAATTCCAGCTTTTCACACTACTATATCTTGCTCTCTGATCCAGTTATAGTTGATGCTCATATCAACAACAGATATATCCTCAATGCAGATGCTCTACTTCCTTCCACAAACCCTTTCTTATCCATACAGCATCTCAGAACTCCTTTTTACACACAAAGAATAATACAGATTCTACTGGAGCTGACTTTCTTTGTGATATAGCAAAGGCCATTTGGAGGGGCTAAGTGACATCATATTACTCAGCGTAATAAATATCAACTGCAAGGTGAGCTGACTGGTACTGACACTACAATAAATAAAAGGCAGAAAATTTAGTGAGCCTCACAGTGTATGAAAGGGGAAATCTTTAGAATGCAAAGTTAGACCTTGTTACCTGGCAAGAAGACTCAGGGCTGATGAATGTATGTAAGTTTTACAGCTATGGGAGTAGGCCAGTTAGTTGTATGCTTATAAATTTATTAGCTGATAAACATTGATCTTCAACAATCCTGTCTATTAAAAGTAGAAGTGGAGAAATGAAATATCATACTGCTGAAACCTGTCATGTTTAAAATCTTCTACAGAACAGAAGCAAAAAGTTTAGTTATTCTCAAACACTTTAACTTACGTTCTTTTACATCCACTACTACTTCTTACTTTATCAAAGGAACTGGATTTTCTTGGTGGAGGATTTAAGCCGTGATAAAAGCAAAGAACACATTTGGAAACCATTTTCGATTTATCAGCAAGCCTCCTAGATGAGACATTCTCTGAACAAATCTCTGTATACAAGATACCAGCACTATGATTTCTGCCTCCCTCCACTACAAAGAAGGATAATAACTTATTTAAAGATTTTATGCTTTGGAAATAGCAAGACTTTAATTAGAAATCTTTGAGTCAACCAATGCAAACATCTAGTTTATATGCACATTCTCTATTTGCAAACTCGTAAGTATCTGCTAATTAAAAGAAAGAAACTCTAATATTTCAAGACTTTCTTTTTTTCTGCACATAATAGTAAATCAAACATGACTTCTGAACAGTGGAACAACCCTTGGACAAATATTTAAATGAAGGTCATATAATATTCAAGGAATCAACAAGACATTCAAGCAAATCATTTACTCTCAAACACAAGGTAAGCTTTGAGTGGCTGGCTGGCTGGCCTAGCCATTTGAGCTGTTTCTTTGGTAAGCATATTTGCAAATAGCAATCTGAAATACAATTAATTTCATTGTATTTCCTCACAACTCATGTTTTCATTTGATCATTCTATTAGGATGCTTTCTTACTGGAAAAGTCACAGAAGTTAGCTTAAAGAGAGAAAAAGTACATGTTTACGGTCTGTTATTATCTAAATAGGACTTGTTTTGGAGCATTGTTTCGTCTTGCAGACAGAAGCATAATGTACAATGATTGAAGGTGGAAGTCAGTAAAGTGCAAACTGGAAATAAAAGGCAATTTTTGATGGCAAGGACAATTAACTATTGCAACAGTTTTCCAAGGATACAATAATTTTTTTTCATCGTGTGGAATCTTTAAATCAAAATGGGTGAGTTTCCAAAAGATAATCTGTTATGTCTCTGTGGCTTATTGTTTGCTACAGGATAGCTGGATGAAATCTCTCATCTTTTTTGTGCAAGAAGTCAGACAACAAGATTATAATGGCACCTTCAAAATGCATTAGTGTATTCAGTTAGTCTTCTAAAATTTGAACAAATATTAACAGGACTTTTTAAATTTTATTTTATTTCTGTTTTGTAGTGTATTCTGGTTTAAAAATGAATGTCATGCTTGTGACATTGATAGAAGCAGCATTCAAACACCATCATTTTCTTTGCTGTAATCACTCAGACACCGAAGAGGGAGAGGCTTCCACCTTCTGCCTTGTTGTTGTATCACCCACAGGTAATTTGTAAATAACAGTGACTGGCTGTGCTAAACTTTGTCCTTGTAACAAAAAGGAGACAGCTGAGGAAAGGAGGCGGTGGCGGCGGAGGGGGAGAATTCTGCACACTCAGTGGCAGGTTGGGGATCTGCCTGTGTCAAACTATCATTTCCATTTCATCTTGTGATTGTAACCTTCATTGCGAATTAGAGCATTCATTCTGTAGCAGCATCTTGACACCTAGTGAGGGAATCACAACAGTCTATGACAGAGCAATCAACAGCTGAGTTGAATCAGTACTGAGTGGCTCTTCCTTCCTAGATCAATGGTATTCGGATTGGTAGAGCCATTAACTATGAATAACTATGGAGGCAGTGGGGGGGGACAACAGACAGCAAGGGCTTAGAGCTGAAACCTGGACCTTTTCCGGCCCACTTCCAACTCTTTGCACATAATCCAGATGGGAAGAAAGCACATATTAAAAAAAAATTCTTCCCTGAGAAAGGCAGGCCAGCTAACACCAGAGGCAATAAGACCAGGCAAAGCACCACAGGGGATTTGCTTGATCTAACTCAGATGTAGATCAGTCTTAGGACTCCCAGGTGCAGCAATCCTATAGACCACCAATCAAGAAAATAGTGTTCTTCATACAACCAATGTTACTGCAGATATCCCCATTACAGAAGACAAGGAGAGGTGTTGAGGAAATGTTTCTTTTTTCTGCTGATTGTCTCATTAATTTTGCTGCTTCAAAGACAGCAATAAGGGTTTTTTCCCCCTTATAATTGTCACAAGGAAGCAACTCGCTTAGCTATGTTCATCAGAACACATTACAGCTCAGTGCTGGGGGGAAGGGAAATTTCAAAACTAAAAATGGCCAACCACTGTGTAACATTCTGTCTTCTGCCTGGTGGTGTAAGTGGAAAACCCCATCCTAATTATGACTGGAACTTTATATAGTCAAATATACATTTGCTCAACGTAGCTTACTTGTGCATTTCTGTACTACCCATTCTTTCTAAAAATACACTATTACATATGTAAGACAGTTATTCTAAAGAAACAAGTGGTATATTGTATAATCAAAGCTAATTTTATTTTGAGCCAAGTCACCTATGCCATTTGTTTATTAACTTTGTCAATTACATTTATTAATTGGGAATTTAGCGTGTGATGTACAGCAAAATGGTTGAAATGATCATTTTTGAATACTGAATACATAACTCATAAACAGATGGTGACTGTTGAAAACCATATACAAATAAAATGTTAAATAACTTATTAATTAGAAAACGTTACCATATATATTCCTTTGCCAATATGCCAGCAAAGTTGCCATCTATAGGCGTATTTAAAATGAATTTTCTAGTAAATGTGATTTATAATTGTACAGTACTAAGAATTATGGCTGACTATTTTCAGCTGAAGAAACTTCAATAAAGGCATCAAAGTCCATGAAAATCTCTTCATCTTAGATGTATTAGGAAAAATCATTATTAAGGGGCTGTGCAGGTAGATGATGTGACCTAATTGCATAGGTTGTGAAGCAGCATCTCTAAAACAGGATAGACCACAATGTAGCAGGATTACAAGCAAGTGCAAAATTAGGCCGGTTACATTTAGAAAATATATTTTATTTTTCACAAGGAAAATACATAACAAGAATACTGGTATGATTGGAATAAAACACCCTCCATTGTTATACTAAGTCATATTGTCTTTCAATAATGTTATGAAATCACTGGTTTTCAACTTCTTTCTCCATCAGCACTAAATCTCTCCCTGATGCACCAGTGAAATCGGCAGAGTTTTGCCAGGTATATGTAGAGCTCATTGCCTTTGAAAACTGTGGTTTGACATTTTAAAACCTCATTTACAAACTGTTATGTCTTTCTCAAGTTTCTTAGCAATATTTCCACTGAGACCTGAATATACACAAGGGGTTTTTTTCTGGGTAAAGAACCAGAAGAAAAGGAAACTCTCCTTCTTGGGTCAACAGTCCCTACTGAGGAATCCATCCATTTGACCGACTTGATCAATTAGCCATTTCCTTTTTAAAAAATGACAAATTCTTTAATTCAGCAAGTCCACTGGACAAGTATACCCAAGAATATCAATATAAAAAAATATATGAGAAGCCAGAAGACCATTTTAGAATCAGTGAGTGCCTGCCTGCATTTTTTCTACTATTAAAAGTGAGAAGATGACAGTGGAAAGTGGCTGGTGGCTGGTACTTTGTTCTGAAAATTAATCATTATCTTACATTTATCACTTCACAAAACCCCTTTAGTATAAACAGATGGACTAAATTATTTCTGAACAGTTCCTTAATTATCAGACATCTGATCAGTTCAGTATAGTGAGTGGCATGACTTGCATTTTTGGGTATCGGGTCTACAGTTCGGCCCCACATATCACAAAATATTTATTTCTGCCGTTATGCCTTCTCTTTAACATATACCTATGTAAGCATACCAGTGGCATGGAACTCTGAGGTATCTGATGTAGAAAAAAAATCTCTCACTGTTAATACTGTAGTAGTGATCAGAGGCCATACCCTGACTGGGTCAACCTTTTGCAGTGTGCTCTAGGTTTGTACAGAAAAAGGCCATCATTGCCCTCATGGATTTACAAGCTCCTCTCGCTGGAACCCGGTGTGTTTGTCTGGTGAGAACAGTATCATTTCCCACTCAGATCTCTGAAAGAACTCTACATGAAATTACAAGTCTGATACTTTTAGAAGAAAACTAACAACTATTTGATGGGAAAAGGGGAAAGGAAGACTTTATGAGAGATTTTGAAGGAAAAGCTAAAAATTTAGAAATAAAGTGTAAGTAGATTAAAACACAATGTGTGGTTTACCAAAGCTATATTCTGAGAGGATAACCTAAAAAGGTATCCCACTTGATAGACAAAAGAAATGCAGTAGACCTCGTCTTTATCAAAACATATCAGATAATCCTACATTGCAAGTTAGCTGTCAAATTGAAGAAGATACAAAGATTATCAAGGAAATGGAAAGCTTGTCTTATGAGAGCAGTCTTCTGAGCATGGCCTTTGAGGCTGAGGGGAAAGATGATTGCTGTCTACAAACATATCAGGGTGTACATGCCAGTGAGGGAAAAGAACCACTTTAAAGATACAATGCATTTACAGAACAAGCACTGATGCCAAAATCCATTTACAGTGGAAAATAAGGTTTCCAGCTGTCAGGACAGTGAAATTCTGGGACCTTCTTCCAATGGGAGAACATGGGAGAGTAACGTACTGCGTTTCTGAAGAGAGCTAGATAATGCAGTTCCTGCAGGAGCAGAGAGCTCCACTCAGTGACATAGGAGGTTTCTAGTTTTACTCTCTGAACAAAAAGAGAAAGAGGAAGAAATCCTGCTAAATTTGGGAGCCATGCTTTTAAACGTCTTTTAAATATTTTTAAATCATTACTGGAATTATTCCTTCACACACACATACTTCAGCAACTTTTCTAGATACTTCTAATTAGAAGTCAGGGCTCTTCTTTATATCCATTAGCCTTCTAAAAAACATCCAGTGTAAGTATCCGAAAGAACACTTTCCTTTAACTGACATCCCTCCCCTAGTACCAACACCTGTATGAATAGGAAAACAGAACTTCAGTTGCTGGAAGTTGTGGTGAATGCAGGACTTTGCTGCCATGATAGTTTCTGGTCACTGAGGCTGTCCTGCCTTATCCTTGGTGGTGAAAAATCTCATTTCACGGAGTTTTTTCGGATTCCAGAAATGAGCTGTGAGCTAATCCCCACCCCATGGACTTCGTAACACATTAAGTATGACCTATTCATGCCGCTTGGCCTTTAGCTTTAGCTGACTTGCTTCTTACTTTATAAAGGCACACAATTTTGAACAAAGCTAACCAGTAGGTCAATGCTAAAAGTGCCATTGTTTTGTGTTAGAGCATGAGTAAAATTCACACCTTATGGACAGCATGTTTCCTCAGCTGCTGAATGCAATCACTGAGGGAGCTGTGGAGGCTGCCGGTACCAGCAGCTGATGTCATATGCGGGTAGTAAGAGATACTCCTCAATGTGGCACCCCTTTTCTGTTGGAATTTGCAATGGATGGGTGCGATAGTTAAACAATCTCAAGAGCATTTCAGCTGGAAGGACTTTTTATGGTTTTGCAGCTTTGACATTATGCTATATGAAGGATATGCAGTGTGGGCCTCATTTGACACGCTATTAATGTAATTATTAGTTGTACTTACTTTTGCCTTAAGCCTTGCCCCCCACCCCATTACAATAGGCACTGTATAAACAGGTAACTTAGTGGACCTCAAACAAAGGGGACTCAGCTGAATAAAGGAAAACAAAACCCACACCAAACCGCCAGATTACTTTTAAAATTCCCTCACTGGTTCATTGTTTTTCCTTCTGGTGGTTAGCTTTTCCACAGATCCTTAGAAATTTCATTGCCTTTGCTAGTTTTAAGAACTTCCTCCAGGAGTCTTAATTCTCTAGGGAAATCTTCCATTTGAATGCTGTTCTATAACACTTTGAAAAGGGTTATTTTTAAAAGCAAGTCTTGTAATTTGCAATGCTTTCTTTTTCTCATGGCATCTATTCAGATACTCTTCTCTCTAGTTACCATTGTCCTCATCAGTCTAGGTTTTCTACTTACTTTCTCTATTTGTTACTTAATAGCCAAGACAAGAGGGGAAATAATTTCTTGGCTATGATGACAATAACAGACATGTAACATCTCAACCATATTGAATTGCATAAGTAGCCAAATAATGCATCCCTATCCAAATAGTCCTAAATATCGCTAAAGATTTTATTTAAACAGATTCAAGCCTATATCTCCTTCTTTAGCAAAGTCTTTCTAAAACCAGCATTCCATGTCCTGGTAATTTTTTGTTTGAAATAATGTATGTCTTTATGCAAATATCTTTCAAAACCTGCTTGACCAAAATGGCTTGCAAGCAGGTTTAGGATTCACTTCACACATTCTGAAGCTATAACATTCTGACATATTAGTTCAGTTGGGTTCTGAATGGTTCACCAGTCTTCATTTTCCAGCAACTCAATGTTTATGGCATGTGCTCAATTGTTTTAAGGCATGACTAAAAAGTGTAAAACTGGTCTATGAAATCACTAGTCCAGAAAAAATTCTCTGCTCTGTTGAATTCAATAAGCAGTATGTATATTCACTTTCTTTGTCTATTACTTTTTTTTTTTTTTAACCTTTTGAGTGTTTCAGAATTGTAGGGTTGGAAGTACTTATTCAGAAATACCAATTTTCTGTATGCAAACTTTATAGCACAGAAAATACTTTTTTTAATGTGAAAATGTGGATCTCTACAATAATTACAGCTTTGCAAAGCAGACCACAGAATTGTACCTACTTCCTCAAGACCACTGAGAGAGGGAGAAAGAATGGAAAACACACCCTATCTCTGTATTCAGCATTCTGCAGTAGGGAAAAAAAAACCCCAGAGCACTGTAATTTGGAGTTTTGAGGACAAAAGGACAATAAAAGTCTATTTCCCCAGAACAGCACATGCAAAACCACCTTTTCTTCATAAGCCTCTTCAATCTGTACATCGTGAAAGCACATTGAAATAAATCTTTGAAATAACATTTCCCCTTTGGATGTTAACAGCTTTTTCAAATAATCTGTTTTTCTTAATGATGAGAGAGGTACAAACTTTAAGAAAACCAGCAGATGTTTATGGCCATTTTAAACTAATTGTATTGACTGTATCTTGTTGAACTGATGAATTGTACCCATTAGAATTCTCTTGTCTAACATTCTGTCTTTGCTGAAATTTTCTGTAGTGGCAGTGATCATTTAGGTAACTTTTAAACTGAGAGCAGGTGAGTTATGTCAGATTGTCTTTTTGACCTCAGCTCTCCATGGCTGTGAGGAAGACATACTAATTGAAAGAAAAAAAAAAAAAAAAAAAAAAAAAAAAAAAGAAAAGAAAAAGAGAGAGAAGTTGTAAGAATTGTGGTCTTTTTCTAAAAAAGCTGCCTTTCAGTTGTATTAAAAGTGTCAAAATTGACTACATGGAAAAATAAATTTACTCCTCATGATACATTAAAAAAAAATTGAAGGCAAATGCATTTTCAGTTTCAGTACAGGTAGAAAGTGTGATATTTAGTTTTACACAGCTCTGTTAAGCGGGTATGTATGCATCACTTGAAATGGTGTCTAATATTCCACAGATGGCAATTACTTTCAGAGGAATGGCTAGGGACTTAATTAAAAGGCTGAGAGTTAGCAAACTAAAATGCTGGAGAAGCACATGAGAAATCTATACATTATGCAAGGGACTCTATAGAATATTTAGGAAGCTAAAAGTGTTGCTTTAAATTTTCCCTTCATTTCTCCACAAAAGGTTTGCTGTGAAATAAAGGTTAGGTATCCTATGTTTAAAATTATATTTTAGCTAACTGAACCTACTACACAACAAAGCAAAATATATTTGACTGCACAATATTGATTTTACATGAAAGCACATCAGTTAGTGAAATGCAAAAACCAATAAAGCATCACCCCTGGCTGGGATAGATATCTCCAGACACAATTTATTTTTACATTTAAACCAATTATTGGGCTTGTTGCATTTAAAAATGGGCACCATATATCCTTACAAGGACTTTTTTATTCAATCAAATCAATTGCATTGATCTCCATATTCCATATTAAACACCAATCTTAAATTAAAGCTGACACATTTTGAAGGCCGCAGTACAAGTTTCTAAGCAGAAATAAATTCTACAAGGCTTTCTTTGTGTGTTTTTATGCCCAAACATGAATACAAATATTGATTACATTTTAACACACAATTTATAAACTATTTCAATGCTTATTTCTTCCTAAAATTTGTTCAATAATAATACAAACATACAGAAATAGAATGCTCCCTGAATTTCTTTCTATTGCACTGGAATATAATAATGGTTTTCATTAACAGTGCAATGACAGAATAAAAGTTGCTCTTTAGGCATAATTGTTGATGAAGAATCTACAACTAAAAGGATCTACAACTAATCTACTACTTGTTGAAATGCAGATATAGAACAAGATTTGTTTCCTTTGTGGATGTTATTTAGAAAAGTTAACATCTACCATGAGCCTGACCAAGTTGTTTTCATTCCAAAGGGGTGTCTACAAAAAGAAGCAGCAAGACTGTAAACTCAGAGGGTCCATTCACATGGACAAAGCTATGATGTGTGTATGTGTAGGACTGATGCAAAGTGTTCTCGTAGTAAGAGTCTTGGTCCACTGAAGGCAGTGGCAAAGCTCCAATTTTGTACAAAGAGGCCAGTCTGTATTTATCCAGCTGCCTTTACCCCTTACTGCATCACCTCTTTATGCCTGGTAGAAAAACCACCGTGCCGCTTGGAAGAGACCTCTGACTTCTCCCTGGCTTATCAGTTTCCCAGCTTTTAAAGCTCTACTGACATTGTTTGTACTTTGCAACTTCTCTCTCCCAATAGTTTTCAATTAGCTTTAGATGCATTATTCAACTCTCTGAAGCTTTCCAGAGTTTACACAGAGTTTGCATAAAAGTAAAATGGAAACATCCAGACTTCAGAAATATTATCAAACATTCAAAATGTTCACCATCCTGTGTTAACTTCTCCATCTCTTCATACTGCTATGTGCATACCTTGCAGTCAAACGAACAGCATAAGAACCAAGGTGGGAATTTATCAAATACTCCAAATAGCTGCACATCACTACAGATTATGACTGCTTGGATTTAGGGAACACTTTTTTGGCTGAGGAAACATTCCAATGGGATAGATTAATCTATGTAAACCACACAGCTCAGCTGAAACTGCTGTTCAGCATTCTAAATTGCCACCTTCGTCTTCTTTCAGCACAAAAATGTGCATTTCTTCCTATAATAAAGATATTTTATAATAGCAATAAGGCAACTCCAGGGTGTGTGGTTATCACGAGATAATCATACCCTGGAGGGATTGCAGATACTTGGCTGTGCCTCATAACACCCCATGTGTGTGTTTATCTCATGATAACCCTACTCTCTTTTGTATCTTATTGCCTAATTATCCTCTGCTAATGCAAAATACTAATTTTTTGTCTGAAACAATATGTGCAAGAATGCATTGCTAACAATCACTGGAGGACATTGACAAACAATGCTGTCACTACTTTGTACTCTCCTCCAGTCAGAAATTTACATAAAGAACTAACTTTGGATATGTTTTTCCTAAACCAGTTCAAATTCTTTTAGGCAACATCAACTGAAATATTGGAAGCAGGCCAAGTAAATATCTATAAAAATTCCATGTATGTTCTTACAGTGATTTATATGGTTTTACTTACATAAAACACCAAACTTCTTTCTCATGTATTTACATTTCTTTGTATTTCTAATTCTAACATGCAGAATGTAGTTTGCTGACTGGTGCTTATGGACCTGAAGGGACTTCATTTATATCCCAGAATCACCCATCTGATATTTATTTGAGGATATCAATTTTTTTGTTGTTGTTGTTGATGTACATATAGGAAGTAATACCTACATTTTAGATAACATTAGGAGATATTCAGAGAGAGTAAAGATTCCGGCCCTCTCTTCAGCCACTGGAACTTTTGTTCCTTGCATCATGCAACAAACATAAGTTATAATACCTGTTTTCCACTGATGTTGAAACTTGAGATATTAAATACCTACAGATAATGTCCAATAAACCCTCAGTTGAATGTCATAAAAATCACAGCAAATCACAATCCATTGAAAATAAACAAACTAAAAAAAATGAGTTTTAATTTTTCACTGATAGACTTATTCTGCTATTTAAATTGTGAACATTATTATAAAACATTGTAACAGCTAACCTAACACATCAAAATTGTATGTGTAAGAATTGTCTTTTCCACTTTTAATAGAAGCTGTATAGATTGAAAATTGGCTACCGGTCAAATGATAATCTGGCATATTAAGATGACATCAAACTGCATCAAATGTAGTGAAGAAAATGTTATCAAAGTACAGAATGATATGTTAATCCCAGAGTTTAAGTTATACAGATTTCATCATTCTACAATAATAATATTACTGAATGTTTATTATACATATTGTATTCACATATCAAAACACTGTATGAGTTTTAACTAATTTAAAAGTGTTTTTTTCCATGGGTAATCTTAACAGAATAGAAAAAGAAACCTACAGACTATTCAGTAATGACAAGTAATTACAAGATAATTTTTTATGTAAACAAAAATAAGAGGAGAAGGCAAAACGTTAATTATTTTCGAGAGCAATACATTTAGTACAATGGTAAACACAATAAAAAATGCAATCCTGGGAATTCAAAATGTAAGATTTTATATATCTATCTTATATGTGTGTGTGTGTGTCTTTGTTTTATGTCTATGTATGTACACATAAATATTTGTTTTCCATCTTGTATTTTATAAGATATCATTCTTTTTCATACTGTTTACATTGAACAAAATTCTACTTTTAATAGCACCACCTGAGTAGATCTGCAGGCTTTGGCCTCTTATTTCCTTTGTTGTGAGCTACAGTTAATGAAATCAAGATTTTTCCTCTTGGAATATCTATTTATACATGCCGTTTCTATGTAAAATGCTTTCATGTTCCCTGTCCTCCCACTCAACCAGCTCTTCTGAAAAGCACGCATGTTTATCTCTCTTAACATTGCTTACAGATCTCATTTCTCAATCCTTTGATTATTTTAGATGGCCTTCTCTGAATTCTAGTTTCATGGTGCCAGTGGAAGAGAATTGCCTTAATACAGTTCTCCTCAGAAGTTGTTAGCTCTGCTGCTGTCTTGCCTGTGGCATTCCTGGCAGTGCTTGCCACTGTACATTCTTGGAAAAGGAATCAAGGGGCATATTCCCAATCAACATATACTGAAAGAATTATAAAAAAATACCACCAATACAGGATGATGCTGATATGCAAAACCCACACCAGTCACAGCAGCTGCTGTTTTAGAACAAAGAGCTGAGCTCACAATTTCTTTATCTTAATAGAAAAAGATCTATAAAATTCTGTGAGGCAGGAAGAGGCTCAAAGAGAAAGGTACATGCACTAAAACTAGCAGGGTTTTCCTCTACAGTGACCGCAGTACACTTATTATTACTATTATTAACAAATCCTTGAACTGACATGAATGTGCTGCTGTGAAGATGTCCTTCATAAGAGATAGCTAGAAAGAGCTTTACAAGTAAAGAACAGTCCATCATGCTATCCCTGTCTTAAATTCTCTCCTTTTTTATTATTTATGCCATTAAAATTCATCTTGGTCTTTAAATGGGACATCGATTTTCCAGCATTAAGAGAAATTACCCTGGATAGCCAGACAAAAAGCTTTGTGCATTAGAACAAGGTAGGAAATCTACCTGAAATCTTCTTCACAATTGGCAACTGAGAAGAACTGGACTTCAGTTACCACAGTCAGGTTTTCATCCGTTGCATCAGCTTTCCTGGAGAATTTTGCTAGCTTTTACCTTGAGCCACACCTTATAGACAGAGTGCAGGACTGCTCCTCCTCCATAGAAACAACTTCCCTCCTTCCAGTATTAATGTTAGCTGTCAGCTAACGTTTAAATATGACTAAATGAAAATAGTCCACCAAGTTCCAGAGAAAATGTTTATCATTAAAACCTTATCATGTGTATTATGAAAATAAAGTTTTCATAAGAAATATTTTATTTCAAAGAACATTATAATACATATGCAGCTCTTCTGTAATTTCATTTCAATATCAACAAAGATCTAAGAAGACTATTCCTCACCTAAGCTTTTTGGGGGAACATATGATGTAATAAAAGTCACTTATCAAAATCTGTAATGGAGAAGTCCTATTTTGACACATGCCATTGTCTGTGGTCTTTTTTAATTCAGTAGAGTAATGCATATATTAAGGGTAATGCTATATATTATTTCTCTGTGATCAAACTATTCCTTGTTGATTTATGCTGAATTAAACCAAAGACTAAATAATCTTTCATACCAAAAGTGAACATGCTGGATTCTGGTTCCAGTTCTTCACTCATTTATGAGTTTTGCATTAAAAAGCTATTGAACTAAAAACAAAATAAACAAAACAAAGTTATCACTTGGTAACAAGCACGATTTTGCATTCCGTAAGTTCAGACAGCTAAAAGATCTTGTATTTCCTTGATAAGTGCCCCCTAACTATGAGTATTTGAATGAAAACAACTGATGTGATTTATGCTGACCTCACTGCTGCTGCTGTGTGCAAAGGCCCCTGGCTCAGTTGAGCCAGCACTCTGGCTAGTGACGTAAATGAATTTAAGACAAAAGGTAGATAAGACTTTACCCAGAGTGCAGATAGAAACAGTTCCACGTTGAGTGGGAAGTCTTCCAGATGACCTCCAGAGATCCCATCTCCTGCTCATTTCCATGACTCTGTAAGAAGAACTGCAGTCACTTTTAAGAATTTTCAGGTTACAAAAGGTAGAACCTAGCAAACCTAGTAAATTTAATTGACTCAAGACTTCATGTGGATTTTGGACTGAAATTTGAGACTTTTCTGTCTGTGTTCCAGAGTGGAAGGAAATAATTTCTTGCTTACTTTCACAAAAGAAAACTACTCATGTAGTCTTCCTTTGGGACTTTACAGATTCTTTTAAAAGTATCCTTATATCTTTTTAGATGTTTGACAGTTATTATTTTGCCAGTGTAAGTCTTTTGAATTTTTTTCAACTAGCAATTAGAATAGAACAGAACAGAACAGAACAGAATAGAATAGACTAGACTATTGTAGTTGGAAGAGACCTACAATGATCACTTAGTCCAACTGCCTGACCACTTTAGGGCTGACCACAAGTTAGAGCATGTTATTAAGGGCATTGTCCAAATGCCTCTTACACACTGACAGGCTTGGGGCATCGACCACCTCTCTAGGAAACCTCTTCCAGTGTTTGACCACCCTCTCGGTAAAGAAATGCTTCCTCATGTCCAGTCTAAAGCCCGCCTGGCGCAGCTTTGAACCGTTCCCACCCGTCCCGTCACTGGATCCCGGGGAAAAGGGATCAGCACCTCCCTCCTCTCCCCCTCCTCGGGAAGCTGTAGAGAACAATGCCGTCACCCCGCAGCCTCCTTTGCTCCAACCCGGACAAGCCCAGAGTCCTCAGCCGCTCCTCACAGGACATTCCTTCCAGCCCTCTCACCAGCTTTGTTGCCCTCCTCTGGATGCGTTCAAGGACCTTCACGTCCTTCTTAAGTTGTGGGGCGCGGAACTGGCCACAGCACTCGAGCTGAGGCCGCACCAGTGTTGAATACGGTGGGATAATCCCCTCTTTGGACCCTCTTTTGGTTAGGCTGTGGTTGATGCACCCCAGGTCGCGGTTTGCCCTCTTGGCTGCCAGGGCACCCTGCTGACTCGTACGGAGCCTGCCGTCTGTCGGCCAGCACCCCCAGAGCCCTTTCTGCAGGGCTGATCTCCAGCCACTCCTCTCCCGCCTTATACCTGTGCCCAGCGTTACTCTGTCCTACATGCAGAATCCGGCGCTTGGACTTGTTAAATTTCATACCGTTAATCCTAGCCCAATGCTCCAATCTATCTAGACCCCTCTGCAAAGCCTCTTGTCCCTCAAGAAACTCAACAGCATGTCCCAGTCTGGTATCACTGGCAAACTTGCTAATTAAACATTTTTCTCACTTGCATTTATTATTAAAAGCTCACTAACCTTTTGTCACGGAAAATCTTTATGGACTCTTCATTAATTTCTCTGGGTTTTGTTTCTTCCAGACATTGTTGTCTGGAAATGTAGTCTATTGGTTCAATTTTTCTGTTATTCAAAATCTCTGTTCATTGAAAAGTGAAGCCGGGAAATGGTAGATCAGATCTCTCAAGCTATAAACAAGACTAAAGAAAGTAGCTGTCTTCAGGGAATGATGTGAAATTGTCAAGGCAATAAGATCTATCTCACAACAATTTTAACTGATAGGATTTGCATGCCTAATGAGGGTTTACTGTCTTCCTGACTACTGATGAAGTCTGTTCATAGCTGAAATAAATATCCCTCAATTACACAGATCAACCAGTGTTGATGATCAAGACCTCACTATCAAAGGTCAAACAAAATTCTTATTACTGACTAAATCTGATATAAACAGCTGTGGAAAGCAAGTCAAAGGTTCTGATGGACTCTGATAAAGACCTGAAAAAGCAAATTGAACTATATGCAAATAATATAACAAATATTTTCACCTTAAAAGCTTAGCAATATCCATCTAAAATGCTGAGATGATATGCCTCAGTAGGGAAACTGGTGAAACTATGGACCCAAAAGCTTCAGTGCCACAGAACACAAACAATTATGCTTTTGGATGCCATCAGTGATTGAACCTTAAGCCAAATGGTTGGTCCTCCTGGAAAATCTCAAGCACATTCCAGATAGATTTAGGAAGCTGGAGATATATTAACAGAACATTTGTGCTGCTGTCACACTATTTCAGTCTAAAAATATTTGCAGGCAGCATCTCCTATGAGTATTACAAAAAATACATTTAATGAGAGTAATAGCAATGGCTTAAGGATAAGTTTTTAATATCTCCTCTTCAATGTGAAAAATGGATTTTGAAATATCTGAACTTTTCATCTTAAAATGTTGTACTTGTCATCATTGTTAATAAAAGATTATTTTAAAAGATTAAGAAAATTTTACTGAGGTCCTTCAATATATGAAACTCTAAATTTCAACTCAGCTGAACACCAATATGTGCTTAGCACCTTACAACAGTAAAGACAAAAAAAGAGATACTCTTACTTAAATTCGCTCAGATTTGCCAAGGATGGCCTTTCAGTTTGCATTCTCACGCTTCAGTCCTGCAGTAAAGCTACACTCCCCTTAGCAATTTTGCTTCAGCTTCAGTATGGCCAGGATTTTCTCCTATATTCTGTTACCTTGACATATAATTGTTATGTTGGCCTTATTTTAGCAGAGCACTTCAGCATATATGTAAATTCATTCCTTCCTGAAATATATTTAACTCTGTGCTTTACTTTAAACATATCCTTACGCTGCATTTCCTTCAGTGAAATGTAAGTACTTGCTGAGGTACTTTTGTGGAATGAAGATCACGTTAGGGTACTGCTGGCCATAATGAGAGATTAAAATCAGGGCCTGAACTAGGTTTTAAGAAATGAAAGACAACATTGTTTCTGAAAGGAATGACAGACTCCAAGACCAAATTCTTCCCTGGACATTTTAATACCAATACTTTGCTTTTTATACCCGAAGGAAGAAAACTCGGACTGCTAAGTAAATAATAATAAATTAAGACTAAATTAAGCTTATAGAGCTAGCATTAAGAAATTCCATTGTGCACTGCAAGAGCTATAACTCTGGATAAAAGTTGGTCTTTTCTACTAGTGTGGCTCCCAGTTCTGCCTGTATGCTAAATATTCAGGATCTTGATTTATTCTTTTATTAATACTCGTTATGAATGCTCCCACTCACATTTTCATCCAACATTGCTGTTAGAATCAACCCAGAGACTGGATGAATTTTTCAATAGAGTCGCATACGTGTGGTACACAAATGCCCACATTTTTCACCACTGTTCCGACTCATACTTCAAAATGCAGACTTGTTTACCTCCAGGGATTGCCAGAGAGCTTCAATTCTTGCGAATGCATGATTTTCACAGCGGATATCCTGAAAACATCAGAGTTCATAGAAACCACAGTGCTGCTATGATTTCTTGAGGAGATGCAGCAGAACCACATTCCTTTGAGTGAAAAGTGACTCCTGGTGAGACAAATATGGTCTCAGAATAACAAAACGAGCACTGCAGAAAACTAAACAAAACAAAAAACCAAAACACTACAGCAAAGTCTTCTACGAGTTGTGCTAGACACTGGTTTTCACATTACTTGGGAGAAAAGAAATAAAAATTATTCTGCACAACACTGCCAGTTACAATTTTTTGATAAGTAAATGAGTGGCCAAAGAGACACGTGCATGGCATTGCTGCCCATCTGCTCTCTGCTCCACTGGCCTTTGCTAACCAAAGAGTGGAACCAGGTGCTCAGATGAAAAGACAGAATGAGAAGGTCTACAAGAGGGGGGAGGTGGGGGGGGGGGGGGGAGGGAAGGATGGACCAAACATAGCAAAAGGGAATTTTTGTGCCAAATTAAACTCCATACCTAGAGAAAAATATTTAAAAACATTTCTCTATATAGGGACATTTCCTTTAAGGCCTAGGATTCATTGGGCTAACAATACTGGAGAACTAGCCTTAAGATAGTATGATGAAATTTTTCTGTAGTATTGGGTGTCTGGAATGACTTTCTAAATGTTAGAAAGGTTTCACTTCAGCATCTAGGAGCAACATGCTTTCCTTCCCTGGAACGCTACAGCACAACTTGAACTGGTCAGTCATAAAGCTGGTTGGGCTTCCCAGCATAAGAGTACTTTTGATCACTTTCCTTCAAAAATATTCTTGCTCTTGCTTCTTGCTATATTACATTAAGAAATAGGTCTTGCCATTTCATAATTTATGTTTAAAGGCTTCATCTGATTTTGCACACTAAAAAGTAATGCTTCCTTTTTTATCTAGCAATTGTTGATGTATGATTTCAAATCATGTGGCTGAGAGAGGATTACAGTCTGTGTGATAGTCACACCTCTCTGGACACATAGTTGCAGTTATTTTCTGCATAGAAGTCTTCAAAATGGGATGTGCTTTTCTGAGTAAAGTGAGATTTAAGACTTGTCTATTTCAGAAAATACTACTGAAAAGAAAAATACCCTCTCCTGAGCAGTGCAGAGCCATTTGCACCCTCAATTTCTGTGATTTTATTTCTTTAATACGAGTTTTTCGGAGGAGTCTAATAAATTAAAACATAAACAGTTATAGCCAAGATCACTAGACATCAGAAAAAGAATATGAGTCTTGTTCTAATCCCAGAGGAAAAACCTTCTTTAAGTGATGAAGCCCTTGCAGTGGAAATCTTGGAAATCTCAGTGGGTGGAATTTCTCATTGTCAGAACTTTCAATAAAATAGCAGCTGCAGATACTGAAAGCATTAAATAAAAATTACCAACAAGCTGTCTTACCTGTGCGCACTCGACAGAAAGGAAGGGCAAACATGAGCAGGTAGTGCTTGTACATCAGTCAAAACTCTGACAGCTACCATGTAACATCTGACAACACTGACAAGTGCTGTACTCCCTAAGATATTCCTCTAACTGAACCATAAAAAGACAAATAAATTAGTAATAGTACCTTGCCTGTCAATGTCCTTTTTTGCAGACTTCTCACGCTGTTGATTAGCATTGTTTGAAGTGATTCGTCAATACATTTACTTTCTGAGGAAAAAAAGGGATACTGAATTATTTTATTACTTTTAAAAAAACAGCAAATAAGGGGCACCTGATTTCTCATGATCACTTATTCATTTCTAGGAAAAGGACAGACAAAAATCAGCATAATGCTTCCCTACTAGTCAAACATTACAGATGAGATTTTTGTCTCCATTCTGCTGTGTTGCAGACAAAGCTCTCATAACCAAACCAGTATTCCCATATAAGAAAGAAATCAGATGGTCAGCCACTACCTGTCAGATTTTGTCCTTATGTCTGCTGCACAGTAAGCCAGGATAACGTTTTTCCATAACTGTTTATTTTTTTAGAAACTGAATACACTTGTTAGTGAATTTTTTCTTAGTCTATCTTTTTGCAGCTCGAGGCATAATTGTTGTGAAAAAGAAGGTGACTGGCAGGGCCGTGAGTGCACTGATGAGCATTAATGGTACTGACAAGCCTCACCCTGAGCTTCCACCCATGGCCCTACCCATGGGCTCCATCTGAGCTCAGGTGTGGGCTGTGTCAGTCAGAGAAAAGGAAATCTGTGCAAGTAAGAGGAATATCTGCACAAGTCTTTAAGCCTTAATTGATATTTAATCTTGATGGGAAATATAACTGAATAACATGCGTTGGGGTTTTCACTTGCATTCAAGTCAAAGTTTGCCATCAGAAAAAAAAAAAAAAAAGACAAAAGAAAAAAGGCCCTGAAGAAATTGGTCTTTTCTCAGGTCTTTTCAGAGGCAGATGCAGCCTTTCACACAGACTGTGGTACTAAAAACACGGTTTGTTGGTTAAAAAGTTATGCAAGGAAATCAGGTGGTGCAGGTTTGGCTTTCAGCATGTAATACAGGGATTGTATCCTGGAATTGCCATAAAGCATATTATATATACATGTTTTACAGACATCAAATTCTTACCTATGTTTTATATCTGTACATTATGCAATGGCTTCAGGCCAACAGAAAAAACTCCAAAACCAGTGTGAATCTGAGCCATTGTCAAAGGCGCTGTGTCCACATTTCCTTGTTCTACTCAGAAAGCACCAAATACTTTTTTTTCCACTTTTTTTAAAAATAATGATTCACGTTCTCCAAAATATGTTTGTATGGCATTTCAGTCCTTTTGCTTCTCTTATATATTCAGTCTTTCCTACATATTGTCCTATTTAATAATGATTCAGGACACATAACCAGCTTTCTGCTTTCACTTTTTTTGCTAATCTCTGGACTACATTATCACAATTGGACAAACAAAATAATCCTGCTCTGCCTGGCTTATACAGAAATGAAAATATTCAGTTTTATGATATCCTCTATTTTTATTCTCTTCTTTAATGACTTACAGTATCAATCTAAGGAATAGAAAATTGGATCATTGAGATTCACATGTTACATAGATGCCTGACCACTATTGCAGAGCTCTGCATCATTGCACTCCACCACTTAACTAGTGCATCCTGGAAACTCAACCTTTCTCATCATTGAGAAATATCATTCTGTACAGCATAATAAGGTGAAAAATTGTTTACTCCTTCCACTGGGTTGTGGAATGCTGCTTACATGTTTAAGGGGTTGTGCTACTATTTAGTAAGACATTATTTAAGCAAAGTTTATTCAATCGCCCGACTTTCTGGAGTTTTTGCACTTCCTATCTAGGACAAGGCTATATTTATTATCTTTACAGAATCTGCATGGAGTCACGCTAAAGCCACTGAAGTAATGGAATATCAGACTAATCACTGAAAGCAGGAATGTCACAGTCAGAAAATATAGCACTTATTTATAGGCTCAAACAAATTATATGTGCACACTACTGTGATCTACATGCTTCCTGTTTCACAGTTATGTATAGCCAACACCTCTACAACCACAGAACAAAAACTGCAATAAGAACAAGAACTTGTTCTTATCCATACTTGGTTGCTAATGGCTCTTCTAGATTTACCCTCCCTCTAGCAAGGAACTCTGTTTCGTTTCAGTGTAAAGCAGGATGCAGTGCACACTTACGTTTTTCCTTGATTTAAATTCAGTGAGAGCGTTCATCTGGTCTCTGGAGCTAGGAAACTGTGTGGTTTAACCCCAGCCAGCAACAAGGCACCACGCAGCCACTTGCTCACTCCCCCGCCACCCAGTGGGATTGGGAGGAAAATCAGAAAAAAGAAATAAAACTTGTGGGTTCAGATAAGAATAACTTAATAACTAAAGTAAAATAAAATATAATACTAACAATAATAATAAAAATATAATCATAATAGTAATGAAAAGGAATATAATTAAATAGAATACAAAGAAAAGAAATAAAACCCAAAGAAAGACAAGTGACGCACAGTGCCATTGCTCACCACCCACTGACTGATGCCCAAGCACCGATCTGTGCCTCCTGACCAACTCCCCCCAGTTTATATACTGAGCATGACATTCTATGGTATGGAATATCCCTTTGGCCAGTTTGGGTCAGCTGTCCTGGCCATGCTCCCTCCCAGCTTCTTGTACACCTGCTCGCTGGCAGAGGATGGGAAACTGAACAATCCTTAACTTAGGATAAGTGCTACTTAGCAACAACTAAAACATCAGTGCGTTATCAACATTGTTCTCACACTAAATCCAAAACACACTGTACCAGCTACTAAGAAGAAAATTAACTCCATCCCAGCTGAAACCAGGACAGAAGTGTTCCCAGATTCCCTAGTCATGGTTAGCCTGTGTATCCATTTCTTTCTTGGCTGACTTACAAATGTTGCTTTTAGACTGTTACATTATGGAGTTTTAAAAGTTTCCCATGATTAACAACTGGTTAGCACAGTAATCAAAATGAACTTGAAGAGCAAGTGAAACACATTCACTTAGCCATCATAATGACATTTTAGGAACATTTAAAACTTTATTTTCAGATTACTCTGGACAGCTTGTATTAGTGAGGACTAATCTTTTGCTGCCTTGTCTTACCCATATGATTACTGAAGATAATATGTTTGCAACTAGCATTCCCTCCATGCTTACCTCACTTGAACTCTCTTACATTTATGATGAATCTCCCACTGAGTAGCTATCTGCTTCCAGCAGCCTTTGAGTCTCAGTCCTTTTTTTAGGGAACTTATTTTCTTCTCAGCTATGAAATGATCTTATATTCTCATTAACTCTCAATTATTTTGGACCTTGTTCTAAAATACTACTTTCTTCATGTTAGTGAACACAGAAGAAATTCTTTATTGTGAATACAGATAAAGCCTTAACAATAACAACTCGCTTTTCTTATTCTTTATTAATCTAATAAAGTTTCATGCATATTAGGACTTATAAAAAAGTCTAAAGCTCCTAATTTGTCAAAGTGTAGAAAAAAATTATAAATATCATTCTAATTTTCTGGATGTTTTAGAACATTGACATGCATAAATTGGAAAGTTTTGAAAGCCATTTAGCTACTTATACTAAGAAGTATCGATATGTGAAAATGGCTTCTCATTTCAAAGAAGCAGTGTTGAGGGATTTCACACGCCAACCTTACAATCAACATTTATAACTTACTCTTTTTTACACAGATCTAAATAAGCAATTTACATGAACCAAAATAAACACAAAACCCCCAAACACATGAATGCACGTGTGTAAGAAACTCCTTCAAGCCTACCTACTAAGCATGAAACACAATTATTTCATAGTTGAAAGTGGAAGTAAAAGAGAACAGATGTACTGTTGTGGTGATGTGACTAAACCAGGCTTGCGCCCTTGCTTTTCACTTGCCTTTGGGGTTAATAAGCATACTTTATGTTACAGTCTTATCAAAAGGGTATGTTATATTATGTTCTCATTGAAAGACACTCATTGGAAACCATGCAAAAATCAACCTCTTTCTAGACCTTTTCACCATCATATGCTCATCTCAGACGGTTTTATAAGCTAGACCGTGCACAAAACAACAAATATATGGTCTTTTTAAAGCGGTTTATTTAAAAGGTTGCTTCTCCTTGGAGCAAATTTTCAATATTGTGATATTTGATGTAGAGTTTTTGAAAACTTTGAAATTATTTTACGTAGCAATTAAGGCAATCATGACAATATTTTGTGAGTGGATGTGCAGTGTGTATAATGCAATATGTGTGACCTGTCTTTCATTGGTTAGAGAGAATGTGCGTTACATATATTACTTAAACCCACATCATAGGATTTTGGGTTGGACATAAATGAAGCAAAAGACACCTTCAAGTCAGTCAGTCATCACTCTTACCTACATAGAGGGTACAGTGCAGCAGGACTCAAATTGAAAAATGAAGTACTCATCAAAGATGAAATATAAGTTCTATTTCTTTGCCAGACACATAATACAGTTGTAAAAACTCTTGGCCAGTTAGCAGCTGTAAAGAATTGTCATGGTTTAACCCCAGCTGGCAACCAAGCCCCACGCAGCCACTCACTCACCTCCCTCACAGTGGGATGGGGGAGAGAATCAGAACGGTAAAAGTTAGAAAACTTGTGGGCTGATAAAGACAATTTAACAGGTAAAGCAAAAGCCGCACACGCAAGCAAAGCCAAACACGGAATCCATTCACCACTTCCCGTGGGCAGGCAGGTGTTCAGCCATCTCCAGGACAGCAGGGCTCCGTCACGCGTAACGGTCACTTGGGAAGACAAACACCGTCACTCCGAACGTCCCCCCCTTCCTTCTTCTCCCCCCAGCTTTACATGCTGTGCATGATGTCACATGGTCTGGAATACCCCTTGGGTCAGCCGGGGTCAGCTGTCCCGGCTGTGTCCCCCCCCAACTCCTTGTGCACCCCCAGCCTGCTCGCTGGTGGGGTGGGGTGAGGAGCAGAAAAGGCCTTGGCTACCGGTAAGCACTGCTCAGCACCAACGAAAACATCCCTGTGTTATCAACACTGGTTCCAGCACAAATCCCAAACACAGCCCCATACTAGCTACTATGAAGAAAATTAACTCTATCCCAGCCAAAACCAGCACAAGAATATAATGAGTAATAATATGTCAGTAATATTTACTTTAGAAAGTGATTTTATGACTGGGTATTAAGTACAAGTGGTGTTCTCTGCAACTCCTGAATATGATGACAATTCCAGAAAAGGACTAAATCCAAAGGATAATAAATTAAACATTGCATTCATTATGGTGAAAGAGTAGTTTTTAATGCCAATAAAAAATTAAAAAAAAAAAACCACAACCAAAAAGATTTGAGAGAGGAGGAAAAATGAAAAACAGAAAGACTGGAAACCTCAATTGTTTTTACCTAATGTGAGATTTTTCTCCCCATTTTTATAAAGATCACACTGAGGAAATTGCTTGAAAACCAATTCCAACAAATGGCTCTGTTCATCTCTTCTATGAAGCTCTGTTTTATTTTATGAAGCATTGTTATTTACCTAACAAAACTGAACATTAGAGATTAATTACTTGTGAAGTACATTTGATGGCCCTGAGGTTTCTTTGGGTGGTATTGGAGGCTATGCACTGTATCATAAAAGTTCTGTAAATTTAATTAAAACACAGCTTTTTCACGGGGCCAGTTCCATGCTGGTGGAGGTCCTTGTTTTTTATAGCTCCTATAAAGAGCTCATGGATTCACACCAGAAAGAAAGCTAGAAAAAATAGTGTCATTTATACTCCACATTACGAATTAATCCATGAGACATCTATTGACGTTGGTAACCAGAAGGGAATTTGGTTCTGATAGTCTAGCTTTGCCTCCAGAATAAAACCAGACTGTCTCTGATTCATTTCCGTTGTAAAAAATGTGCATGTTTGGGGGAGGAATTCAGAACAGTTTTGGAAATAAGGATTCTACTAGTAGATACAGATCTTTATGCAACTGCTTGTGGGCATGCAGACGTTTCTATGGTTTATTTCTTTGATACTTTCAAAATCGAATGAGGATGAGTTCTCCTTATTCAGGCTTCCATTTCTTTATTGTTAAAAGGAATGAAATGTTCTCTAGTCTCTTTAGAATAGATTTAAGGCAGAGGACAGTTGAATTGTTTTTTAGTTTATATAAGTCTTTGCAAGAAAAGCTTATACCTGACTGAAAATCAAGGACCACTCAATCTTGGTCTCAATATAGGGGACCTCTGTCACCTTTCACTGAATGTAGGAAAGATAAACCAAATAGACATCCTCCACGATCATCTCTCTAATAATGTGAAGGACATGGCCTCCTACTTGGGAAAAGGAATAACGATTTTCTTCTCCATTGTCTCAACAGTTCAAAAGAGATGTAGCTGTCCACTTGGTCCCTACTCAGCCATTCTCCAGTGCTAGAGACCTGACAGCATGCCACCTCAGCGTGGACCTGTTCAGCTTCCTGTATGCCACAGCTTAGCTCCCCTCCAAAATCCCCTGAACCCGTTGTTCATTGCGAACAGCCAGACCACAACAGTTTGAGGGAGAAACTGAGAGTGCAAGATTTTCAGCCCTGCAAGCTGGGCTTTTTCATGTGACCCAGGGTTTCCCCTGAAAGCACGCTTGACACGTTGAAGAAGCTCTCGGCTCTGAGGGTTTATCCTAGCCTGGGTTGAAAAGGTCATTTCCATTGTCTGAATCCTTGCAATTCCACATCTATTTTAGCAGTAAGAATGTTATTGGGTTTTGTCCAGAATAAAGCACTGTTTTCTTGTTGCAGTGTGATATCGGCAGTTGCCTCAGTAACCATAATTATGAATAATATTTTTTAGCACTTTTTAATGGAGATTCCCATACATCCTATGCATTAATTAAGCATCAGAGACCTCTGTATCTGAGGATATCACTAGCAGATGAAAAAATTGAAGCAGTGAGGCCTAGATTCACCCCTTTTAAATGTTGATGCAATCATTTAAGTTAAGAACATAGGTATCTGTTACATACAACGGAGAACTGGGTTGTTCAAGAAGGTCATTCAGTCCTTAACTGGCCTGACCTGCAGTTAGGTGCTTCAAAAGTTAGGCAGGATTAAACTGGGTACTAAAGATTAAGTCACTTAACTATCCTTTAATTCTCAAAGCACTAGAGAAGATACACAGCTAATCTAAGAAGTGACATTCAGTCAGTTCTAATTGCCTTCCTTTTTCTTCCACAGATCATTCACGTGAAAGAAAAAGATGCAGATATGGCTGGGACAGTCCTATCAAAGCTGAGCCTTCCACTCTGAAGTCAAGACATATTTTAATGATAGCCTCCCAAACCACAAATTTGCAGAATCTAAAATGACAATACATCTGGTAAGGAAAAGTAAATCCCTCTTTACATGTAAAACTAATACCTAAGCAGCAAAAATAATTTTTAAAAGGCCTTTTTAATTATTCTCCATAGTAACCTTTTCTTTTAGGATCACCATATGTACCCCATTACCCAGTGATCTCACTTTAAATTTGTATAGCACATTAGGGCCTTATTGTTCTGGATTGCAAAGGGATGCATTAAAATGCCACATATTTCGCTATTTATGTTTCCTTGGCAATTAAAAAAAACACAACACACCATGCCATTAACAGTGATTAGTACTAAGGTCACCTTTTCATTTTAAGAAACAGAATAAAAGACTCAGAAAGCTAATAAAATGCAGTGCAGAAGTGTCACTGGATAGACGTTTGCAGAGAGGAAGTTGCAGAAATTCAGACTTGTTTGCTGCTGACATCACAACATGAACTGAATGATCAGTTACTGAGGCAATACCAGAAATACTATCTTCTGTTTGTCATTAGGTTCCTCCGTCTTCCACTTAACTTGCAATTATAGGCTTTAATATCTGACATGAGCTAGGATTTTGGTCAATCTATACAACACCAACACTTGAAGATAAGGTCCCTGGGTTAATCAGCTGGAAATCATTCCTGGAAGTTCCAGATAATCAAATCTGTACATGCAATCCAGTGATTATATTGCCACAGTAAGTTTTAGAACAGATGTTTGACGCTATAGAAGCCTCTTTACAGCAGAATTTAAATCCCCCTTGTTCAGTAATGACATAGGTTATTAAAACACACTTTTTTGGGTGACCTAATTAAAGCATTCTATCAAAAACAATCAAAGCAGCCTCCCTTCCACTGATGAGGTTTTCCAACCTCTAAATGCAACCCTGATGAAAGCACAGCATGAAGAATGGATAAAATTATGATATCTGCTGAGAAATTAGCCTTAAGCACTTGTTAATGAAGGCAAATAGGATTTCACACACCAACATGTAAACTTTGTATGTGTGGATTCTCTTTTATTGCCTTTTGCAGCAGGTAAAGTAGACTGTTATAATTATCACCCTGGTATTAACGTTTAATTCTTCGTTAAGATTTTTTAGGGATGGGAAGCCTAGGAGTTAGACCATGAGCTCTTACTAACCTAGCTGTCCGTCTCCTGGGTAAGCTATGTATGATTCCCTGCAGCCCTGTCACACTTTTGTTAAACACAGTCTTAGTCTTTCTGCAGTTAGAGAGTGCAGCGTTTGGGTTCTGAATGCTGCTACTCAACAGAAGATTCACTATGCATCTGGGTGCAGCAGTAGGGTTTACTCTGTCCTTTCAGCTTTGGATTTATTACCCAGTGAGATAAAAAAGGGATTCTTTTAACCGTGCTTAAATAGAAGAGATACTAGTCAATCTCGAAAGGTCAGTCTTAGTTGTTATCCAGACTCTGCCTTTCAGATTATTTTCTGAAGGTGTCTTTTCTTTAGTTGATTGACATTGCTAGCAAGCCTAAGAGAAGCTGTGGTACTCACTTTACCTTTTGAATAACATTTTACAAATAGAAAAACTAGATTCAAAAAAAGCTGTGAAAAATTATCTGAAAATTAATTTAGATGATAGTCTGCAAATTTGAAATATTCTCTTTTTTTTAACACCAACTGGAGAATTGTCAGATTTTATTTATTTTTCTTTCCCATACTTTACATCTTCACTATGACCTTTCTTCGTGGAAAAATCAACAACAACAACAACAACAAAAATTACTTTGACCATAAACAAAAGAAGCAAAATTGCAAAGCTGCAGTTCATGTAAAGGATCTTAGTGGATCCCATACAGTTATATATGGCATTTACCTCTGATTGTAGATACCACTGAATAGCTTTTGATCTGTCTTTCTTCCTTTCCCAACCCCATGCCCAAATTAGATAGGGAAAATGATTATTTCAGTGGGGAAAAAAAAGCGTTTTCAAGCTCTACAACTAAATACTTTTTAACCTTTTAATAATACTTGCACTACACCAGGTAAATCTCAGTTGAGAATAGGTTGTAGGTCTGAAATTTATCCACTCCGTCTGAAAGATGTGTAGGAAACTAAGAAGCAAAAAATAAATTAGCGATGGAAAAAACTCCCATTTTTCTTTTCCCAGAAAATCTGCTCTGTTCTTATTCACTTCAAAGACTCAGAATAATTTTACAGTACTTCCTTCTTTCCTTCTGTGATCCTAAGGCTAAATAGTACATCTCAGTTTGCATTTACATGGCTAAACTGTGGTGTAAATTTACCCTCCAAAAGGGATTGGTTCCATCCTAACAGCCTACCGGGGATGGACAGACGCGCACACTATTCCCCAAACCATGAGCTGCCATTATCTGGGAGAATGCTGGCTGGCACGGGAAAGTAACATTCCAGTGTGTGTGCTAATATTGAGAGAACAGGGACAAATGAACAACAATACTCAGATCTATGCCTTCACTGTGCTTTATCTGCTAGTAGAGACATAGCCACTAAGGCTATTTGAGCAATGTAAAGTGGCTCACTGTAAATATCGAATAAGATAACCAGTTAAATCATCAATGTTAACAGGATTCGTTCCCTCCCTAAAGCAAATGGCCTCTGGATAGCGTATTTGCTTCACAGCAACAGAAGGACAAGCATGTCTGTCTGGCTAAGCCAATGTGATCCCTCCCAGCTAATATTCTGAGCTAATTTTCACTATTCTCATTCTTCCTCTTCTTTTTTTTTTTTTTTACTGACCGGTACTAGCTCAGTATTTTCAGTTTGACACAGCTCTCATGTTAGCATGTTATTCTCTTAATATGATAAGAGCTAGATCTATTTGGACCCTTGAAAAGTACACCAGCAATGAACCTTTGTAATTGAAATGCTAATCAACTTCTAAATTATTTCTTTTTTTTAATAAAGTTAAAGAGAAAAGTAATTAATTTAACCTTAAAATTAAATCAGAACAGGAACTAACAAAAACTAGATATTTTTTTTAAGATAGGTGATCATTTTTACTGAGTTTATTTTCAGCCCTGAGCCAAAAAAAGTTGAATTGATTTGCACACAAAGAGAAACAGAACTGATGTGGCTGTATCTGTGTCTTGCATTAGGTGAACAGAGAGCAGCTGATCAGATCGTGCATGAGATGCATGTTTGTAATATGCTGTCCTTTTGTTTAAATATTCTATGACACTTTGTAGAGATATTTCATAAACTGCCACACGAATTGCAGGCTAGCTAACTAACATCTCATTGAGAATTTTGTAAAAAAGTTCCAGGTTAAAAATATTTATTCTGCATATATTCATTCTGTCTACAAGCTGGCTTCTCTTCTGACATAGCTTTTTAACAACTCCTTGTAAAACAGCAATGTAATGCTCAAGAGCCATTCAAAATGCCCACTGGCAAGAAATGTCTCTTTCTAACATCAGATTTACATTAGACTTGAAAATTGGTTTGAGGGCATCTTTGTTTGTTTGGGGGTTTGTTTGCTTTGTTTTACGGAGAGGCATTACCAGTTTGTACTATAAATTAATAGAGCAGACCTTCAGAACCGAGACAGCATTCCCATTCTGGACTAATGGGAAAAATGCCAGATAGAAAAGAGAACTATGAATATTCTGTCCACTGTGTGCAAACTGAGTCTTTATACCTTTGGTTAGTTTATAACACATTAAAAAAAACAATAAAATTGGAATTGTATTTCCATCCACTAACTCAGTCACTTTGCAAACTCATTTTAGACCTACACACCTACCTACAGTGTGCTGTATAACACACCAAATAGATAAACAAGGTTGCCAGATCCTTGTGCATGCTATCTACTTAGTGTTTTCTGAAAATAATGATGCAGTTTAATATGAGCAAAGCACTCTTGGGCAATAATGCATAATGGAGTCTACATCTGACATCACCAATTGTACCTGACACATGCACCCAAGAGCAAACAAGCCAAATAGCATGTAGTTCATTTGCAAAGCCCTCAGAAAGAGGTGATTGTCTTCTCTGATGTCTTCCCTTATGTTTTCAGGAAAATTCATTGGATGTCCCCATGTTCTGAGCAAGCAACATAGAGAAAATGCACTAAGAGAAAAATGTTTCTGCACAGATATCCAAAAATAATAAAGTGATGGTTATATCTACATGCAACAGTAAAAAAAAAAAAAAAAAAATCTTTCTAAAAACTTTCAGTAAAATTTTAACCTATTGACTTTTTTTGTCACTACTTTACTGCTGTCCTTTAATCTAGGCGTTGTGTAGTCCATTATACAGTATAAGCTATTTTTATGTTACATACTTGTTTATCACTCTCAGAACTAACTTCTCTAAATAGTTAGTTTGAAGGATGATACATTTTATTAGCATACTCTTTGACAAAGCTGAATTTTACAATTTTAAGAAAGGAAAATTTATGAAGTTTAAACTTCAGACTCATTTTCTTCAGCTACCTTCAGTGAGCAACCTTTAGGCATTTATGGACTGAAACGGGAAGTAGAAGACACGACATCTCAAAATTTATCCTCTGGAACCTCTGACTATACTATAGTCTTATCAAAATGCTTTGTAAACATCAGAAACTTCTTTCGTCTTGGGGATGACCTTTTTTCACTTTTTCAATTTAAGTTTTTGAAAACTAGTCAGTGTAAAGAGAAAATAAATACTAACTAATACCAGTGTCCGGATCTTATGTAGCTTAAAGGACATAGTGTAGGTTCTAAACATAAGTTCTTGAGTTCTGATAACCCTAAAAATTGAATACTAACCATCAGACTTAGTTTTAGGGCTGATGCATTTGCTTACCTACAGGACTTCCAAGTAGCATAGCTGCAAAAACTGTTAAGGTGAATGTTAGTAGTATCCAGTGCCTCTCCTTCAACCTTATCCAAACAACTTTTATCATGTCTGATAAAACCAACGTCACTAATATGTAATCCTTGACAACACTGGAAATAGATGAACAAATACAATTTGGATTATTCTGAGAGTTCAGAAAAAAAGCCACGATATAGAATGGAAAAGCTGATCTATGAGTATGCTTTTAGAAACTATTGATATATTCAATAACATTGGTTTAAATTTTCTGTGGAAAATTATTTGGTTTTTTAGTTGTGGGAAGGCCTGCAACCTTTAGATCCTGAGTTTTCAGTTTGGGGTTGTGGTTTTGTTTTGTTTTGTTTTCCTCCTTCCTCCCTCTTTTTTTGCACATTTGTTACTAAGAAATAACAATATAATAATTATTAGCAATATATGTCTCAGTAAAAAAAAACATTTTGTTGAAATTGAAAGAGGAGATCATTGTCAGTGAATTCACTAACTCCTGAAAGCATGAAAAAGTTTTGAAATGTCATACTTCAACACTTTGGTGTGTTTAATTTTAGTTTTCCAGTTCAAAACAAATTTTAGCTTTGAAATTTAAAACAGTCCAATAGATTACAGAAATGTTTTTGTAGCACTTTCTGGAGTTCTCTCTCTCTCTCTCTCGCTCTTTTTGCCTATTTAGAACCTTTTATGACCATTCTTGAGTCCATTCAGGGATGTAAATGACCATAGGAAACATGAAGAACTGGGGAATCTGCTTCAGGGTCTCCAATTTATATCTTACATTTTAAATCTCTGTTAGTAGAACAGCATGGTTTGATAATGGTTAATAGTTATATGAAAAATTATTTTCCCTATCCTGTAAAACAAATTCAAAGGTTTCTATCTCCAGTGAACAGAGTCTTCTTGAGATGGATTTTTATAAGCACTTTGCACATATATGTATGAAAAAAATTCCAGAGCAAGACCTACTCTAGCTATTTAGCTGTATACATTTGTAAAATTTTTGTATGATGCACAAAATCTGTTTATCTTGGAGCAGAATGAACATTCCCCATACTTGTTCTTAAGTCTTGTAGATTATGCATGAGAAAAGGTGTACAATTAAGTTGTTAGGCCCTCTTTCCTAATGTTATTAGTTCAAGTTAGTTGAGAAGCAGATAGTGCTTCTCTTATTTCTCTGTCCACATTACAAATGGTCTGTATAGCACCTGTGTGCAAGTTTGCGCATATGTATCTATCTGCTGATACACATCACCATAACATGCGCCTTGCACTACATAAATTACTAATAAATAGTAGGTCTGATTCATCAATAAATTCCAGCTGCTTTGTACTGCTCCATCCAATAAAAAACAGCTGTATGCAAGTCTCATCTGGCTGAGTCAGATGGATTTACAGCTATTTTGGCTTGGTGACACCACACAAATCAATCCACATATATTGATGAGACTTGGCCAATACCTCCTCTGTAACGGCCCAAAATGCATAAGAAAATCTATCCTTTCAACAATTTTTTTTAAACATCCACCTTAAAAATCGGAATCTGAAGAGATAAGGTCATATTAGTGAAGATAGCTAGTAAAGGTTAACCATTTCAACAGTACATCTGTAAGAAGTTAAAGTACACTGCAGCAATTAAATTCATGAATATAGGTCAGCACTCTAATCCCATGTCTAGTTTAATCTGATCTAGAAAAAGGACAACTTTTAATCATTACAATTTTTTCCCAGTGCAAATTTACTGTAAAGCTCCATGTAAAATCAAAATATCTGAAAAAGGGATGAAATCCATTTTGTTAGCAAAACAAACTTCATCAGAGACAATCTTGTAAATGATCTGTAGCTTAAAAATATATTTCTGCCTATTCCTGAAAAGGATCTTCATAAGATCAGAGGCCTATTAAAAATCAGAAATGTTCAACATCTGTTGCTGTGTTGCATGAAGGCAAGACAAAGATAAATTAATACCATATGTGGAGGAATATGATTCAAAAATCCAGATTTGTTGGAATTTCCTAAAATAGGCTGCCAGGTTTGTATAATAAATAAAATCAAAGATAAAGGAATTTTTTTTAATTCTCATCCTAAAAAATTAAGAAATCCCTCAATCAAAAAAAATAGAAAAGTATGGTTTATATATAATATAAAATATCTATTACATTCAGGGAAGTGAACTGGTGTGTAAAATAAAAGAGTGAGTCTGAAAAGAATCATGTAAAAAAGTATTTAGATTGAATGATGTCTTAGAGGAATTGAGATGAAGTAACATAAGAATATTGCTATTTGCCTTTGGCATCTGTATTTTTGTCTAGTTTTGAGACACCATAACATTTCAAAAAATTCTTCTGTCAGGAAAGGTTACGTCCTAGGAAGGTTTATGTCCTAGGCTATGGCTTGTAAATTTTTCTTTTCTTTTGCAGAGGAGCCTTCATTTGAGTATTCCCATAAAGAAACAGACAATTCACATATCACGGGCTCACATTACATTTCATGAACAATCAGGTTACTGGATGTCAACAGAGCAAGATGGTGATGTACAGAAAAGTTGTTCAAATTCCGTGCTGCAGTAGATACGGGCCTTTTTAGATTGTTGATGTGCTGTTTCATAGATCACTATCCCTGTGGCTTCACATTATGTTCTGTTCTAGTGCTGCCCTCCAGATATCCTACTTCAAGGATACCTCAGCCATGTATTCTTTCTTAGCTATGGGTTCTTCCTTGAATTGTGTGGTCATTTATTGCCCCTATATTCTCCCAGACAGAGGTCAGAATTTGCTCCAAGATGTTTGTGGAGAAGGTTCTATGGTTCTGTCATGGTTTAACCCCAGCCAGCAACTACGCGCCACGCAGCCACTCACTCATTTCTCCCTCACCCAGTGGGATGGGGGAGAAAATTGGGAAAAGAAGTAAAACATGAGTTGAGTTAAGAATGATTTAATAGGACAGAAAAGAAGAAACTAATAGTGATGATGATAACACTAATAAAATGACAACAGTAACAATAAAAGGATTGGAATATACAAGTGATGCACAATGCAATTGCTCACCACCTGCCAATCGATGCCCAGTTAGTTCCAGAGCAGTGATTCCCTCCCAGGCCAACTGCCCCCAGTTTACATATTGGGCATGATGTCCCATGGTATGGAATACCCCGTTGGCCACTTTGGGTCAGGTGCCCTGGCTGTGTCCCCTCCCAACTTCTTGTGCCCCTCCAGCCTTCTCACTGCTGGGCATGAGAAGCTGAAAAATCCTTGACTTAGTCTAAACACTACTTAGCAACAGCTGAAAACATCAGTGTGTTACCAACATTCTTCTCATACTGAACCCAAAACTTAGCACTGTACCACCTACTAGGAAGACAGTTAACTCTATCCCAGCTGAAACCAGGACAGGTTCATACAGAAGTGGCAGCCTCTTTCACTGATAAAGGTAGTTCAGGCCTACTTTGTGGCTGATAGAACAACATGAATATCCACTGGCATTGACTGTAATCCTAAACATTATGCCTAGTTGCTGTCTGGGGTTGCTGTAAGACAGAAGAAATGCAGAAGAGATGATTCGCCTTGATTTTTTTCAGCCAGGGAGACCAAACAATCCAACTAAAAATGTTTATAGAATAAAGCAGTAACCAAGGTATTGCCAAATTGAGGGAGAAGCCTAAGTTGTTTTCATAAGTTTAATTGATTTTGAAATTTGATGAGATTCTAGGCAAGGAGAAAGAATGTTTGGCTCTTAAAAAAAGCATAGTTAATGGATAGGTATCCTCTTACTAAATTGGTGTTCAAAAGCCAAAGTTCATACAGGAAAAAACCCAAACCAACAAAAACCAAACACATGCTCTGATGTTGCTAATAGTCCCACAAAGTCACTGCCACTCTGTTCTGGCTTGACAAGTGAAAGCTAAGTGGTTTTCACAGCATATTTCCTTCCAAGCACTGCTGCTTACAGGCCAGGGAAGAATGGAGATCACTGCTCTAGACTGTACCTTGAGACTTATGTAGGGCTAGTCTAAGCCCCTTCACCAGAAATAGGGGCAATAAATCTCACTCAGAAAGGCCTTCCCTTCCTTCCCTTCCCTTCCCTTCCCTTCCCTTCCCTTCCCTTCCCTTCCCTTCCCTTCCCTTCCCTTCCCTTCCCTTCCCTTCCCTTCCCTTCCCTTCCCTTCCCTTCCCTTCCCTTCCCTTCCCTTCCCTTCCCACACACGACCATGAAAAACAACTAAAAATTTCATAAGAGTCAACTGGATTTCAGTCATTTGTGCAGTGTACGATCTGGGGGAGAGGTGAGCTGTAAAGTTTAAATGTTTCTCCTTACCATTATGCATGCGTTTGATCCATTTGGGCATTTGTCCTGAAGAGTCTCCATATTAACTATTAAGTGAACCTAGAGACTTGTATAATAATTGTGGACAAGAAGAGGTTAGGAGAGGGTGAGTAATTAGTGGAAGAGAAGTCCCTGGTGCCTTTCTCATTTATATCAATGTGCATCCACAACAATAAGTATCTTCAGAGGTGTCGATCTGGACTTACTTACATGGATGTATCTGAGAGTGCTATATGATCCTCTTTTTTGAGAACTCGATTAAATGAACTGTGCTCAGAGGTTTAAAGAAACACTTGGGGACAGTGTGAACACAGTATTAAAGGAATTCACCTGAAGAGTGAAATAATACATGATTTTACACTGAAAAGTTATTCTGAAATTATTTTTTAAAGTCATCAAAATACCACATTGAATTTTCATTTATAGATGCTAGATGACTAATTTCAAATACTGCAGACTGTAATTGCAAACGAGGTCTCGAACCAGAGCTTGAAGGTCAGACTGGACATTCAAAGAAAATTCACATGGTTTGTTTTACTATTAATATATAGGTTTTCAATGAATTCCTAAACTCTCAGTTCGAGGTGGAAGTGCCCTTTATATGACCCTCTCCATCAGAAAAATGTTCATTTGCAGTGCAGTGGAACATATGGTTTTCTGACTTTTGGAAACAATATGGAAAACGAAACTTTCTCCCGTCATATTTTATTTTAATTTTTCAACTTTGGAGATGTGGAAATCTCCCAGGCAGTCCCCTTTTGAATTTATGAGGCTGCCTATATTTCTTTTTTTGTGTAGCTGCAAAGTATTTTAAAAGGCTCCCTATATAAATCAGGAAGAATAAGAAAGGTGGAGAAAATCAGGTTTTATATGCAAAGTATAACATCAAGGTATATAACATCTACTGATAGATCACATTAAGATTTTTTATTGGCATGTGGTGGACTTCAGAAAAGAAAATCTTAAGAAACAGCAAGAGAATATAATATCATCCAAAGTCGATACTTCGGAAGGCTGTATTATTTTTGTTTAATTTATATTTCATATGTAAATCTTGGTATATTTTAAATTTTTTCTCACTGAGATCTTTTTCCAGTGAAAGTGTTGCCTGATTTTAAAACATTAAATTTTCATTGGCTGTTTGAGGAAGAAGTAAAATGTAAATCATTCAAGTCAGAATAACAGAAAATTTAAAACACGCGGTTTATTTTAAATGTGTATCTTAACTGTACTGTTGATAAACTCCTAATGTCACAACTGACATCAACATTAAAAATCTGCCCCTCTATCATACAAACTTACAAAAGTAGGACATACGACAGTGTGACTGGAGTGAGCAGTTGGATGCCACTATGAATCCTTTCCCTATATTTCTAGCTTTTTCACATCTGGAGGCTCCAAACTGCATTTGTTGGCATGATCTCTGAGAGCAAAACAGTTGCTTTTCCAATTTAGAAAAGACTATAAGTGGTAGAGTGAATGATCCTATTTGCATCACAAGGGCAGTGCTTGGAAAGGTGTATTATTTTATATAAGGAATTAGTCCTTCTCGTTGGTTTGGGCTCCGTTGTAATCTTGCAACTTTGATTTAGCCATCAAGTCCTTGAAAAAATAAAGATGGGAAAAAAAACCCAAAACACTGAGTAATCTCTTCTATTTTTTAGTGTTAAATTAACAGCAGAAAAAAATTGTGGCAAAACTACTGATTTTAAGATAATCACAAAATATTGTGATGAAAAGTAAGGCCAAGCTTATTAACGAGGGAATCTCTAAGAATATAATCACATACACAGTGTACATGTACTGACCACTCTAGTAATGAGAGCACAGTACCAATCAAGAGATTTCAATAATTTCCCATTTCAGCGAGGACATAAACCCTACCCTTCAGCATTGGATATCATGCTGCTTTTGCATACATGGGTGTCACAACAGATGCTGGTAGATCACCTTTACCTTCATTTAAACAGCTGCAAAACACCTAATCTCACTGTACAGAGGGCAGCTATTAATACACAACCTTCATTATCCAGGATAACTGTCTCCTTTCCTGACAGAGTTTATATGTGACAACTCATTCACCTGAGTTCCATTCATTCTCTCACAGCTAGCATTCAAGTCACAGTACATGAAGCTGAGTTGAGTCCTATGAATGATCTGTAGATGGTTTGAATTCCTGCCAAAGATAATACATCTACTGAGGAAAGGGGGGGGGGGGGGGGGGGGGGGAGCAATAAAAGAATAAGCTTTATGGGAAGAGCAGCCTCTTTTCCCATAAATGATGAATCAATCCATTATATTTGTGATAATCAATGCCATGGATCCTCTTCATGTCAAGGTAAAAAAAAAAAACTTGGTAAAGAGGCAAATCATTATTAATTCATTCATTGCAATAACATTAATCACGATGAGCTAATGTGATATTAATGTGGCTGTAATATGTACTTCCATAAGAATTTCACTGTAATATAGGAATTAACTAATGTACCATGGTTTTAGAGAGTGACGTAAATTGATAAATAACACTGAAAAGCTTTTTAAATAGGGGTAGGCATGAATCTACTGACATGCTACCTTCTGGTGGAGACGGGAGGGTGCCCACATCCCACTCCCATGCCCACACTTGCAGGTAGGCTAACGCTCCGCTTTGCATTTTCCAGGAGTTATTGCCTACAGCAACAGCCAGTCAGCTTTTCAACATTGTGGTCCTGTTCCAGGAAATATTGTTGTGGGAGATTAGTAGTTCTGGGAATGGAATCAAAGCTGTGATGATGCTCGCTGGTATCTAGGAGGAGTTTGGGAGTCATGTGTGCACGTGGTCTTCTGAACACTCTTGCACACAGAGGGAGAGGACTGCTTCACAAATACGTCTCCCATGACAATCTTCAAAAGTGACTTCTGCCATATTCTTATGTTACGGGTAATAATTCAAAGCAGACACATCCTATGTGGCCAGTTCTTGAAAGCAGAGGATATGGCATGGGGAACTGCCTTCGAGAACAGAAAAGGACCTTCTTACGGAGTCCTTCCCTCTCAACACAGCCCCGAGTTTGACGAGGTAGTGCAGTCCTCAGCTGAGGTTGTCGTCAGTGCTGAGAATCAAACCTTAATGGAGAGCAGTCAAATGGAGGAAATGGGAAACAAAAACATGAGAATGCCTAAGGAAAATAATGAAACAAAAATAGTAAACCACCTATCTACCTGAAGCACGGTGGAGATCCACTGTATCCCTAAGCTCACCTAACACAGAAAGCTGTAAAACTCTAAAATGATGATAATCCCACTTTGAGCAGTAAATTGGACTAAACCTCCAGTAGTTCCTTTCAATCAACATTTCCATGAGTATATGATTCAAATTACTAGAGGGGAAAAAATATGATTTTCTTGTACAATCTACTTGATTTTTTCCCTGAAGTATTACCTGCACATTACCAGACATATTAAATGTATTTAGGGTATAATTAGTATTTTTCCAAGCAATAAATCCTGCTGTTATACTGAAAACGCTCTATGGTTCATTAAAAAATTCTTTATTTTATTGTGTGGGTTTAATAAATTTTATCTTCTAGAGATATCCATTATCAAAGCATTTCAGCATTAGAAATTAAGTTATTTCTGTAACTATACTTGGAAGCTCAAAACAGGTTAGTTAGTTTGTTTCTAAATATCCCGTATTTATGCTTTCTTTGAATGAACAATTTTCAGTGTGGTAATGAGCCTGTCTTCTAACACCATACACTGAATCCTTGGCTCTGCAGTTCTGGATTCTTGGTTTGTATTTGTAGACACCTAACATATACAGAGCATCAATACTGCACCAGTTTTTCTGTAGGATATTAATATTTGTTGTCTACAGCAAAGTTAGTTGTAGACTTTAATCTGAAATATTTTCACAGCAAACTAATTAAAGTCTATTTAGTATGAACTTTCAAGCTGTGCTTCTGACAAGTTATTGCTCCATTCAATGCAGCAGCAGTTTGATCTGCTTGGGTAACTGGAAGTGAAAACTATTGCATTTTTAAAAATCTTTTAGAAATTCTGTCTGCCATCCAGCACCTCAGGATCATTTTTCACACCTCCGCATGTTTTTCTACTCCTTAAAATCCAATTATATACACAAATAACCAGAAATTTTTTAGCTCATGGTGGGAAGGCAAGGGGGAAACAAGAGTTCCACAAGGTTAAAAGTCATGAATATAGTTTGGAGCCACCAACAATATTTGTATCCTCTCCTGTAGCCTGTTACCATGAGAAATTCTTCATACTGTACTTTTAATCAGCAGAACTAGTCAGTGTGTACAGGACTTCTGTACCTTAGCTGCTTATCGTAAAACCGGGCAGTTAACACTTCCTGACTTTCAGCTTTTGTCTGTCTTGCTAAGTGACTGATAACCCTCAGGGAAAGCACACTTTTTGTAAGTGCATAATACAATAGGACCTAGATCATTGTTGACACCTTTACCGAGGTCCTATCAAATGGTCATAAGCAGTTGTTTGAAAGGACTTTTTTTTCAATGAATGAGAGTTATGAGAGTTATGATAAACTGGAAAGATTAACATTTGCGTTAAGACCACAGACATAATATATTTATTGTATAATCTGCAACAGCAAAGATATACCACAATATTCTCTATTACAGAAAAGGAAAAGACTTTTGAAGATATCTTTGTTAAAAATCTTTGGTACATGATCACAGAGGATTTTGTCTGAAGATAATGATGACTGAGCTGCTATTTTGTCCAAGCTTCTGAATGGTTTTGTAGCAACAGAGAAAATTATACACCTGAAGGTAAAGGGGCACAGTGGACATGGGGTAAAATTTGGCTACAGTCTTAAGTATTCTTTTAACTTCAAGAAATATCACTTTGATATGCCTGTGATACTAGTTTTAAATTATTTTAATTTATTCTATTACAAACCAGAAGAAAAAAAAACCTGTATTTTGAAACTGTTCCCTATTAAGCAGGGGTTATTTAAAGTGACAGAATTAGCTTGAATTAGATCATCAATATTATAATGTTGATTTTATTTCAGTTACCTGACTATTTCCCTTACTCTTTTAAAACCATGACAGGCATATCAAGATAATAAAAACAGTGGACCGTTTATTGTTCTTTCACTTCAATTGTTTTAATTTCAAGTCTTTTAACAATAGGCATGGTTTTAAGTCCGTTTCTGATACAATGGCTGCAACTGGAAAAAAAGAAATGGAAGCTAAAGTGAACTTCAGTAACTGTTATTCTCATAATAAATCACAGGAATCTTATATCTTAACCATGTCTTGAATTTTCTTAGCAAATGGATTGGGAATTTACTTCTTTTTTTGAGAAACCAGACCAAAATGTAACATTCCTGGAAGCACTCAGTAAGCTTCCAAATCTCTGGATGATACCCAGAAACATGGTGTTTCTTGTTTTGTTTTGGTTTTAGAAATGGAAAAATAATTATAAAACATATTGTGCTAATAAATCAAAAAAGGCGCTTGAAATAATCTCATAAAATGTTATGGCTTAAATAATGCCCTTCATCAGTATTCTTTGTTTAACATTTTATGTTTATTGATAAATGAAGATGCATTTAAATAATTCAAACAAAACATTAGCTGCAAGCAAGGAATTAATAATTGATAGGACTGGAAGGGCTTTTTTTCACTTGGGAAATAGATAATATTAGCTTAATGTGGGGTTGTAGGAACAGAGGAAGTGTAATGGATCTGCCTGCTTTAAACTGATGATGGTTATTGTGGTCTGAAAGTTGCTACAAAGGCAAAAGCAGGACAGCTCTGTAACTGCAATAGATTTCACTCATAGGAGCTGACAATGCAAATTGTGGTTTGATATGCCAGATTTATACATGGGAAGGGATCTAATAAACTTAACATACACTAAAGGAAAAAAATAACTGCTATTAAACTTAAGTCTGAGAATTTTAAAAGTACAAAAACACAACAGTTATGGTGTCTAAAAATATCTGGATTTTTTTTCCCCCCCAGTCTCCTCTTTTATTAATATCTTCATCCATAGTTGTTTGTTTTGTTTTTTTTTTTTAAGTCAGGGAACCACTACTAAGGATACTGTAACACAGAAGCCAATGCATTCTTGAGGATTCTCAGAGGAAGACCATTTAGTCTCGAAACACTCATCATAAGGTTTTATTTAGATTTGCCTGTAAAGAAGCCAAACCCTTCCAGCTGTGCATTTGAACATACCAGCCTCTTCTGTGGAGATGTAAAAAACCAGCTTTGTCAGGCCCTCTGTTACGAGGCAAATTTCTTTTGGTGATCCTCAGGTTGTGTCTAGTGATCGGAAAAACCACAGAATTACTCTGAAATCAGTTGTGCGACTCCCATTTCCATTAGCTTTTGGAGATACTAGGTTCATAGTGATCTGAAAGTCTACCAAATGACATGTTCATTTCTGGATGGTATTTACGAATCTACAGTCCAGATGTTTGTACTACACTCTAGGAGCCAGAAATTTGCATTTGCACATGTAACCAACATTTGACTTTATTAGTTTGATATGCAGGACAAAATTTAAAATAAAATAAAAATACTGTAGCATAAATCTATAATAATTTCATAGATGTTATTGGTCCAACAGCGTAAGATTATAATCAGGTATTTTACCACACAATTAGAAAATTAATTTTCTTCTGATCAAAATTTTTTAGACAGTCATAAACAAGAATATAAAAAACTGTAATCTGATCTAAAAACCAATAGCATTTTACAGGTTTTAAAACGAAGTTCAAAAGATCATAGCTTTATCATACTTGACCCTTACTACTAGAAATCACGCTGTTATGATATCGGGGGGTTTACTTAAAGGTAGTGCTAGAATAGCCGAACACTTCTAATAGAAATATCAAATAGAACACTCTTCATTACTTAAATTAGTTGTATCTTGTGTCATCACTTATGAAAAATGACTGAGCCATATTACTGAAAATGAACAGTTGTGTTTTTCTACCTATTTTCCACAGGGGTAAATGGTTATAAAGGGATCAAGGCAGTGAAGAATCAAGTTCTGTATCTCTAGTTGTGTGTGCCAAGTTCATACCTGAGCATCTCCCAGAATAGGTTTTCTTAAGCGGACAGATTGTAAGCCTGCACAAAATTGATTTCAGAAATGCAAATGGGAGAAAGCAGCTTTGTTTTCCAGCCATTGCAACACTCGACATGACATTTAGATAGACTTGCTTGCATTGACAGTAGGCACATATGTCTACTATTTTGTTTTAAAATATATGTATTGCTTTTAATAACAACATTACAGCTGTTCACAAAATGACGCCTCTAGACAGAAGCACTACAATGAAAAGAGACTATCAACAGAAGGACTGTATCTGCATGCAACTCTTACAGTTGCCAAGAAATGAAGATATAACATATGGTCACTTTGTAAAGGTGAGCTGAACAAAAAACAAGCAGCAACCCAGCCAATTTTTGTCATTTGAATTCTCCTGTTCAAAACCTAATTTAGTTTCATATGACTCTTGCTAATTTGAATGATATATTTATTAAAATATGAAACAGCCAGCCCTGCAACTAGGAAAACAATTTAAAAATAAATTCGTGGAATGGTACGTTGCCAATTTTTCACTTGTCTGGAGCTATCCTTTAAAAATTAATGTATAATTTTGCAGCAGAAGAATCGAATGCTATTAACAGCTTGCTAGTGTGAAGAGAGGAAGTTGTAACTTATATTAAATATCCCACTGTTGATATGCTTATGAATGTCTTCCCTTGATTTATCTGTTTATTGAACTGCCTTGGAAGGGCCACTTCTCATAGAAATGCATGGGGGAATGTTAACATAACCCAAGTGTCTTTGATAATCTTTCTGGACATCACCCAGAAAATGACAAGACTTAGGAAAAAAAGTGATAAGCTTGGAAATGTTTAATTTCCCACTGTAACAATTTATAGACTCTGTAGGGAAAGTGTGGAATCCAGACAAGCTGCTGGTTTAGGCAACATTACTGCTTTTGTACCTGAATAGTGAATAAAAATTCAGAGTTGTGTGGGGTTTTTCATCAAGAGAAAAAAAAATCAGATCCTTGATATAATTCTGTTTACTGATAATGAACATATACATCTCTGGCTCCCTGAGTGCCTGAGGAAAACAATGGGAATAGTGCTATATCCCAAGCTGCTCTTTCCTTTCTTTTTTGCTGTTTCAGGTCTTTTTGGAGATGCATTCTACAGCTCCTTTTGTGCATGGAATTTTCTCAAAATTTCTTTTCTGATTGTCTAATTCTCAATGTCCCACTTGTCCACAGGGGCAGAAACCTTTACAAACAGTAGCCTACACGTATATATGTGTTGTCTGGGATTATAAAATATGCCTGTGCTTAGAAGAGAACACATCACTTTTCCAACTCCCTTGTTTAAGACTATTCAATGTTATTTAAACTACGTCACACAGAGAAGTTACAGTTACTTGCTTTATTTCCAATGCATTTCAGCTCTGACCTTACCAAGACTATTTATAATGTGGGCAACAACATATTGCAAGATTGTTTAATCCAAGATAAGAGTTACGGTGTTCCCTAGCAAGACCCAGCTGTTATTTGGCCAGCACAGTCACCTTAGAAAACTCCTTCTGTCTTCACTGCACCTCAATTCTTACTTCTCAGTTTCTGTAACCCAGAAGGTTGAATGATAAAAACAATAAAGGAATGGAAAAAAAAAAAAGGGGGGAGGGGGCTGGGGGGAAGCAATTATGTATATAACTTTTCATGAGGATTAATTCATCTCTGATTTATCGGTCATATCCATATTAATTCTCTGCAGGGGGTTTCTTCCTAAGTATACTAGAAGTACTGAGAAAGCATTTCGGCCCATGCTGTGATAAAGAATTGGAAGAGTTGTGTATCCCAGTTCCCTAGCAAAGCTGTCGCAGCCAGTACTGTCTGTACAAGTGACTTGAGCATAAATGTTAACTTACCACATTAAACTGGAAAGAAATCTATCAGGCAGGAAAAATAATTGTCACTCCAGCTCTGACATAGTCCTGACGAAAGATGAGAACCTGTGAGAGAGAGAGAAAAATGCCAGTCTGCATCTCAGAGCAGCTACCTACTTTCCAGGAACAATTCAATGGCTGTGGCAGGGGTTTCTGCCCCAACCGCTGTAGCTATTTCAGACTCCAGAGTCAATGCCCGTGTAAAGCTCCAGGTCATTGCACTAGCTGCTGGTCAGAGCAAGAATAAGATTTGTTAAGACTAACATTTGCATCTGGGTCAATAGGACGGAGCAGTGGGAGGGCTGAGAAAAGATCAGCGCTCACTAATTAGGACAGTGCTCAGCTATCCCCACCTAAGCATCTTTTGGGTCGGGATAGATGCTATGGGGAATATCAAACAAAATATCCAGCAGCGCAATTTTTTGATTGATCAGGTAGCCACCACATGTTCAGCCAGTTCTGCAGGACAATCAAGTTCCACAGCAGTTCCCCTACACTCACTGCAGAGAGTACGAGACCCTCTCTTTTAAGATCTTTCTAGAAGAGAGCTTCTATTCAACTCACTACTTTACATGGCTATAGGTTGAAGGAGTTTGCATTTGCCCTGGTAAATTCCAAATATTGAACTGAACCCATGGTACTGTCAGTCTATTTTCTGAGAAGAACGTGACGCCCGGAGTCTACTGCATAGCCATTGTAAGCGTAGCTCACCTTAACCCACAGTAACACCACTTTCCAACCCACCCACCCAAGTACGGTCACTGAAGTCAATGTACATCTGGCAATTAGGGGGGATGACGAGTCAGTCCTTTCTCTTTATGATAGCAGGAAAAAGAGCTCATGTAATGCAACACTACATTGATCCTTTTTTGATCAAGGGGAAAAGATTTTGCAGAGGCATCAGATCATCAGAAAAGGAGGTGAGTGTATATCTCTCTACAGCTTTGATAAGACAGTCCCTTGTGCATTAGATTTTGTCCTAATCACTTCAGTGCTCCAAAATACAGACAAATCAAAATGAGTGCAGTGCAAGCTGAAGAAATAAAAGTAATATTAAAAGCTGTGACCTCAATTTAAGAAAAGCTGGATGAAAAAAATATGTTACCTTGAGTGAGGATGAAGTGATAACATAATAATTATCTTTCCATTTCTAAAGATTGCTTGGGTTGAAAAAAAAAATATTTGTGGAGTTGAAAGGCTATATGAGAAAAAGATGACAAATTTTAGAAAGGGTAAATTTGCTGAATATCAGAAAAGACTTGCTTAGCTTTCCATAGGCTATGAAATAGTTTCTCATGAGAAAAGGAGAAAGTCTGGGACTTTTTAGAACAAACCTGAGTAAAGCATAGAAAGATTTATTGCAGCGCTGCAGGTGTGACCATCTTTTACTTCTAATTCCTTTTTTCGTGTGTTACAAAACATCCTTGGGTATCCAAGTTATACTGGGGACATGCAACTTAAGCTATTTTATAGTAGCTTTGTATAGTAGTTCCCTTATTCTTATTTACCTTTTTTTTTTTTTTTTTTTTTTTTAACTCCTCCTGGCAGGGACTAGTTTTTTGCTACAACTTTTTCTACTGGAATGTTTCAGTTCCAGAAAAATGAAAGGACATAAAAAGTATTTAATATTAATTTTAAAAAAGAGAGAGTTCAAAGGTATTTTTGGTAAGGATGGTGATTTATTAGAATGGAATATTTTCATATCATGTTTTTAAATTATTTTCCATCTATGCTGGCCAGTTTAAACTTAAATGAGTCTCAGTAGAAAAGAAATATTTCAACAGAACATCTCATTTTGAAAATTCAAAACTGATTTTTTTTCCTCAGAATTTAGATTTAAAGATACTTTGAGTTCTTTTCTTTACATTCTATCTAATTTAGGCCCTACCCCTGAACTTGTAAAACTTCCCAAGAAACAAAATAAACATTTCCTCTTCAACTTACTGGAAGCATACTTAATTCTTCTACTTCACAGGGTGCTGTTTCTTTTATATATTTTATTTTATTTTATTTATTTATTCTGCTTCAGTGTATTCAGAGGTTTTCCAAGACATTCACTGTAGCTTCCTGATTTTGAAAGAATGTTCTGTTTCTCTGGTCTGTCTCCTTTCCAGCACTGAATAATGATAAACAGATCTTGCAAAAATCTTTTCACTGATGTTTAAATTGAGGAACGAAATTCAGAGAGAGATAAGGTATCACTTTTCACCAAACATGTTACTCTAGATTTATATCCTACATCATGATTTGATGCAATGTTTATAACAACACGTTTTATGTATAATGCCATGAAGTGATGACAATCTGCTCTACTGTCATGGTGTGATGTTGAATTAATAGGAAACAAGGTGAGGGCAGAGCAGGCAATCATTGTATGTGTTAACTTCATGATTAACCATTGGGTTCTTAATAAAGTCTTACTCTACAGAAGAGACTGCCAAATATTTTTGTCACTTTTACAATATTTTGTCAAGATATATGACCTTGAAAGTCACCTTTAAAGTTATCTTAATATTTTACGCAACTGAGACTAATGCAGATGCAGCTTTTATGAACTTCAGTGAGAACACACCTGATGGGTAAATTAATCACCAATAGAGACCAAAATTCCAGAAAACAGATTACATACAGTGAAGCATGTTGCAAGAGAATGCACTTCATTTCTTTCAATTTAAGTAAACTTAGTGCATTATATTCATTAATTATGCTAGAATGTTTTTCCTTAAATAGAAAATAGAATAATCGGTGCATACCATTTCCATCACAGTTTGTGAAATCTTTTTGGCAGATTACCGAGCTGAAAAGCACTTGCTCAATTTCAAGATCATCAACTGCTTACTGTAAAATTATTAGTTGCTTGGCTTGCTGTAGTATTTCAAGAAGAACATCACACATGCCCTCAATGCAGAAAAGACTTCTCATGATATAAACTAGTCTGTCCTTATCTCTCAGTGCTTAGACTTTTTGCAGCCATGGTATATAATCATAGAATCATAGAACGGTTTGGGTTGGAAGGCGCCTTAAAGATCATCTAGTTCCAACCCCCCTGCCACGGGGAGGGACACCTCCCACTAGACCAGGTTGCTCAAAGGCCCATCCAACCTGGCCTGGAACACTGCCAGGGATGGGGCATCCACAGCCTCTCTGGGCAACCTGTTCCAGTGCCTCACCAGCCTCACAGTAAAGAACTTCTTCCTAATATCTAATCTAAATCTACCCTCTTTCAGTTTAAAACCATTACCCCTTATCCTATCACTACGCTCCTGTCATGGTTTCAGCCCAGCCGGTAACAAAGGACCACGCAGCCGCTCGCTCACTCCTCCGCCCCCCTCCGGTGGGATGGGGAGGAGACGGAGGAGAGAAAAGAAAAAAAAACCAACTGGAACCTCGAGGGTTGAGATAAAGGCAGTTTACTGGGACAAACACAAAGAAAAATTACAACAACAACAACGGCACTAAGGAAAAAGTTTACAAAAAGAGTGATGCGCAGTGCAACTGCTCACCACCCAGGACCCGACGCTCCGCCACTTCCCCCACCGAAAACAGAGGCCACCCCCCCGGCCCGCTCCCCATTTATATACTGAGCATGATGGCACATGGTATGGAATAGCTCCTTGGCTAGTTCAGGTCAGCTGCCCCGGCTATGCCCCCACCTCCCAGGTTCCTGTAAAAATTAACTCTATCCCAGCTGAACCCAGGACAGCTCCCTGACAAAGAGTCCTTCCCCATCTTTCCTGTAGGTCCCCTTTAAGTACTGGAAGGCCGCTATAAGGTCTCCCCGGAGCCTTCTCTTCTCCAGGCTGAACAACCCCAACTCTCTCAGCCTGTCTTCATAGGAGAGGTGCTCCAGCTCTCTGATCATCTTCGTGGCCCTCCTCTGGACTTGCTCAAGCAGGTCCGTATCTTTCTTATGCTGGGGGCCCCAGAGCTGAATGCAATACACCAGGTGGGGTCTCACGAGAGTGGAGTAGAGGGGGAGAATCACCTCCCTCAACCTGCTGGCCACACTTCTTTTGATGCAGCCCAGGATGTGATTGGCTTTTTGGGCTGTGAGTGCAAATTGCCAGCTCATATTCAGTTTTTCATCCACCAATACCTCCACATCCTTCTCCACAGGGCTACTCTCAATCCACTCATTGCCCAGCCTGTATTTGTGCTTGGGATTATCCCGACTCATGTGCAGGGCCTTGCACTTGGCCTCATTGAACTTCATGAGGTTCACACAGGGCCATCTTTCAAGCCTGTCAAGGTCCCTCTGGATGGCATCCCTTCCCTCAAGCGTGTCGACTGCACCACACAGCTCGATGTCGTCGGCAAACTTTCTGAGGGTGCACTCAATGCTACTGTCCATCAGCCATTCTTGCCTACAGACCATACTTTACCTAACAGACTCAGGCTGATTCTCAGTACTTGTTGATATGACTACTGTGTCCATGATAAGGGAACTGTAGTCAAAATGCAGTATCACACTATACTAGATGAGGTAAGGGAGCACAGCAAACAAAAAGATTCCTGCCCCATGAAGCTTATGCTCCAGGTATAAACAAGAGATAGCAAGTAGAGTATAAACAAATAGTAATATTGGTTGTTTAACAATTAATCATCCCAAGAGCAAAAAGAAATTTTCTTAAAATTTTTTTAGACACCATCATAAAATAGTTTAAAGGACCTGTTGATAGTAGACAGAAAAGTAGTTTCACAAATATTGTTCTCAAGCATGGAGAGTAGCAAAAAGGAAAGCTATAAGGTGCCTACTTCAAGTTTAACTAAATAAGAAATGAACCTCTGAAGAGGAGGTTAGTTAGAAGCACGTGCTAATACATTGACAGTAATTTGAGGTCATAGGGTGGGGCTAGGCTATGAAGAATCTGAAGCATGAGATAGGAAAAAAAAGGCTTTTCTTCTCCATCTCAGTGGGCCATGCTCAATGGGAAAAGGTTTGGGCAGGGCTTTTATGTAGCATCGAGAAAATTTTGCCTTCTCATTCCACCTGAATTTGGTTAGAAGACTTGACTAGGTAGTAGTGAGTGAAAGCACTCACCCTCAAAAAGGAGCAAGCAATAACTAACCAAGATATGCAGTGCATAATTGAAATCCATGTTTGGGCAGACTGTCATAGGTCAAGGTTATCAATGGTAATACAGTTTAATGACATTACAAGCCTTTACTTTCACACGTTTTGCAGATGCTTGTGCCTTAGTTTCTGCATTTGCATCATACAGCTGAGTGTAGTCTTTGTCAACCAGCATTAGAAATGAAGTATCTAGAAAATAAATTATTTCAGACATATTCTCAAGTCTTTCAAGTTTGTTTGTGTTAGCCATAGAAATATCTTATTGCAATAGAAAGGAAATTAAATTTTGTCACATCCCTGCTGCTATGGACCAAAGTTAACCAAATAATTATTGTGCCCCCCAGAAAAAAAATCCAACTGAATCTATGCCACTCTGAAAGAAAAGCTAACAGTCATATGCAGAAGCCTACATTTGTAAAGGTCATAAAACATCTGGTAAAAGTCAGATTTTCCTCTAGAAGGTTTTTACACTTATTTTTATAAAGCGTTTGTACATCTCTATAGATGTGAGTGAGATTCATGGTCATATTCTCTAGGATTTTCACCTGAGAAAAAAATTTCTATTCAAGTTTTTATTTTTAGTAGAGGTTCTATAGCATATATTGTAATTAACAATCCGCAGCTGCAACAGGAAGTTTAGACTACCATTTAACAACTACCCAAAAGCTTTATTTGTTCAGTTTCAGCAGAGGCTAACATGTAAACTTTAATAAGGCAAATCCTTCCCTTTTGGCCATCATTCATTCCCAAAATACCCTTACATTTTCTACAGCCTGCTTACAATGCCTAATAGAATCTGATTGAATCAAGGCCTTGAAATTCTGACCTGTCAAGTCTGCTGCTCAGCGACTTTCTGTCCAAAGTTGGTAGCATAAATTCAATAGCATTTATCTATTGAAAATATTTATAGTATTGCAATACTTTATTGATACTGGCCTTGCAAAGCCACTATGGGCTTGCCTCACCTGTTGCTGCTGTCAGCTAGCGGGCTGCTGATTTCAGGTGTGAGTAAGCAGGCAACCAACAGGAGAGAGGTGAACAGCTCGGAAACTTTATGGAAACTATGAGATTGTGGGAGGCCGAGGGTTATTTATACTGCAGTATGTCTCTATATTTTACTGACAACAGTTAGATGTTGAGTTTCATTGTTTCTGTACAGGTAGGCCAGTTTTCAGCTATCTGACAAAGATAAATCATGTAAAAGTCTGTAAGGAATGTAATTTTTGCTGCTTGAGAAATTGTTTGAGACCTTGTGACATACAATCTGAGCATTAATGAGGCTGGGAGATCCTGGAACAAGTCAGTCCTGTGGTTGTAGAGGCAAAAAGACTTGATGACAGAAGATATTTGAAATAGGTGAGCTCTAGCTATTGAGTGATAGCTCATTCAAATACTCCTGTTACGAGTGGAATTGAGGTAGGAAGTACATCTTCTGGTGTGTTGTCTACAGACTAGAGTATGTTTTTTAGGAAGCAGATGGTCAAAATCTCTATTTAGATTATCAATAATGTTTTCAAAATTGGTCAGGACTTGCAATCTCAGGCTCTGACCTAAGCTTCCATGCAAAATAAACACAACCTTATTTACCTCCCTCTTTGTGACTTTCTTTCCCTCCATTTTCTCTTTATTCCAGAACCTTATAATGGTACTGGAGGTACTGGAGGTCTGAAATAATAGCCTAAATACTACATTTTCCTCTAATGCAATGAAATGTGCACTTAATAGGCCACGTTGGCCAGAAATAACATTGTTATTATAAATCAAATATACCTGGTTGTATTCTGATGTTCAGTTAATCTAAGGTTTATAGTTCTGGTATAAACCAGTCGGTCTATTTTGCAAGCAAGACACATATTTTCATCAAAATCCATTTAAAATTCTCCCTTGTTTTTCTTATTACACATAAGCATCAACTGCTTCTTAATTCCAAACCTGAAAACAAAAAACAATGTTAAGAAAATTACAGTCTCGGTGTTCCTCTCACTCCCACAGCCTGACTCTGTCTGCCTTTCCACCTTCTGGCCCTCTTTTTTTTAATGCTAAAGAATATATTTATGTGTAAGAGAAAGCCACAAGAGTAAAAAAGTCCTGTCTGAGAAAACAAAGAACAATTAATGAAGAAAGAAAAAATATGGACAATGGAATGCCTGTTATTTGCCCTTAAGTGATATATTAGGTACAGGAAATCACATTACAATTTGATGTATGTGTCACTTTAAGAGTGATTCTTGGATTGTGGAGGTAGCTTGTGTGTCATATGATGTAAGTACTTTTATTGAGTAGGTAAGTATGTAATAGCTAAAAGCCTCATAAATCAGCTAAATGTTCTCCCAATTTATAGAGAATATTTGATCTGAGAACATTACCGTCTGGCGAGCCACTGAGAAAAAGAGAAGACATGAAGAGTGATGGAGATGGATATATTGGATAATTTTTTTTGTTATATAGTATTTGGGGCTGGCTCTTCCTTGCTTGCATCTTTTGTACTCATTAACACCTTTGCAAGTGTAATATACTACCAAATTAAAGTTTTCTACTCACTTTAACACTTTTACAACTCCTTCTCAGGGGTAGGGTCACACAGAATGAAACACAGGACAGGTTTTTAATCCAGAGGTCTTTCTCTTTTAAACAACAATAGCAGTTAACTAATCACATGTCTGAGGATTGTTTGAATTATGTAAAATTGTCCAAATTAATCTAGCCATTGTTCCCAGCATTATAGACAGCCCTATGTTATTAAAGCAAAGAAGTACACCTTTTCCTAATTGGAACTAGAGATGACCAATGTCCAGTCTATCTCTGCATATTAATTTTTTTATTGGAACAATGAGGGACTTTGAAAAACTGTATTTGTACATTCATATATAACTATATATAAACTATATATATAAAAGAAATGATACCATATGGATTCACTTTGATTCTCCTTTACAAGATTCTTTATGTAGTACTTAATAAGTGCATTAAAAGTATTTCATATATAACAGCATCTGTCAGTAGTATAATAATCTGTACACTATGATGAGTCTATGTATTGACTGAAGCTGAACTTTTGAACCTGTTGCAACATAAGAAAGTAAAGAAGTGTTATTTATTTGCCATACTGTAGTTATAAAATTAAATAACTTCTATTTTCTGTGGTTACTCAAGAAGAGTTGTTGAACATGCCTCTGATTGCTAAATGGATGCTTCAACATATTTTTGAAATTGTGATTTGTGAGGGCTCTGATGCTCTGAGGCATTGCTTGTTGGATTGTTCACCTATTCATATTTTATACAGCTGAATACCTTCCACTTTAAGTCACATCAGAGGCCTTTAAAAACCTTATTTCACTCAAAGCCATTTTTCATCAGTAAAGTATAGAAACAGTGGCAGTCTAAAGTTTCTTTTCTTTTTCCTTTCAGGGCCACACAGGTGGTATATAAGGCATCATTCTCTGGAAAAATAAGCTACTGTAGGATTTATTGTCTGGGTGAAATATTTAACATTTGGCCTAAAATATGAATTTAAAGCAATTGTCTTTGCATGTGTAAACTTTTCTGGATATTTTGCCTAGCAGTTTTGGACTGATTCATTGAATTTTGGGGGGTAAGAACAAAAGACTGCCTAACAAGATATGGGGCACACTACTCCCTGACTAAACATGCACAAAACAAGTTTAAAAAAGAGAAGTGGGTGGTTTGATATATCTGTCCATGAACAACACAAGATGAGGAAAAGATGCTAATCCTAACAGAGGTTGAAGAATAGAACCACCCTTTCTTCCTGATCCAAGTCTTTTGGGTTCACAGACTGCTGTTCGTTTGAAATGTTCGGTGCGAAGACCACACAACAACTAACTCAGCCGTGAGCTAGGCCTGCTTGAGCATCAGCAGGCACAGCAGTAACACAGACAGTGTCACAGAACGCTTCTGTGTTCCTTTACAAACCCTGTTTCTAGGAAAGAATATAGCCTAGTCTTACAAATTAGAGCCAGGCTGCTAAAGTGACACTCTGCTTCCCACTCCAAGTTGCATTTCTATATGTCAATCCACTTGAATTCTACCTGACCACTTGTACTGGCTCTGAATGACACTTAAGTTCAATCGGTACTGGTATATGATCTGCTTAGTAAGGTCTATAAAACACTAACAAGGTTAGTAATTCCTGTTGAAGAATGGTCCTGTTCAATTATCCTAATAATTCCTCTTTGACCTTAACCTCTCTAGAAAATAGAGATCATGCATTATGTCTTAATTCTAGCTTTCCTTTCTTCAGAGTATACCCCAACTCTTTAAATTCCATTTTCCCTAAGCTTTTTCATTTTAAAATACACCTTTCTAAAACTCTTTTGCAGCCCTATTTAGCTAGCTAGCCAACTCAAACTGCCATTTCTTTCTCTTTCTCAAGAAATCTCCTTTAGATGCCGAAACACATGCACATTGAAAACGGCAAAAAATTACGGCATGACTTCTAAAAGAAAGTCAAGGCTTAGATGTCCAAAGTTTATAGAATTAGAAAAAAAAAGACAGACATAAGTCTGCCCCTATAAGCATGACATCAATTTCAAGACTGCAATCAACATGAAATTTCCCTCAAAATCAAATAAATACCAATGGCAGGATATTGTAATAAAAAATGCTGCAGGTCATGTTGCCGTTGTTCTTTGGTTTTAGGTGGTCCTGATGGTTGTTCTACAAATCAAAAATCTTCGGGCATTCTTTGGGAAAAGATGCAAAACTCTGAAATGCAGACTAAGATAACTACAACTGTCACAGTGACACCAGCTGTAGAAAGTGCTAGTGTGATCCTTCTAATTTAGAAATGAGCTTAATCATAGTATAGATGTTTTGTCATCAGCCTGCTGTCAAGATAAATAATCTTTCTCTGCTGTATCCACATGACAAATGTCAGTCAAAGCAAGGCAGAATCCTTTGAAGTAAAATTGTAAGCTACAAAATTTACATATTTGAGAAAGGTTTAATTCAAACGTCACATGAAACCATTTGGCTTTGTACTGAAATACAGTTAATTTTCTTTTAAGCGATACTCTTGGTCAGTCTTATATAACTAAGGAACTTGAAGTTCTAGAATTAACTATAAGATTGGCCAACATAAGAGAAAAGATCATGTTTAGAGTAAAATCTTGGTTATTTGTCCTTACATTTCTGCCTTAGTTGCACTCAGGGGTCCTCATCCAACTTCTAATGAAATCAGTAAGAGCTGGAAAAGGCCATCACAGCATAAGCTTTGTGCCTGCGGGTTTTTTTCATCTTGATGTGAAAAGAATAGGTATATGGCTTTGAACATGTGAGGGGGAAAGAACTGCTGTTTCAGAAAAGGGCTATGGGGATATTTTTTTAAAGGCATAAAGGGAGTTAGGCACCTAACTGTGACTTTTGCCTTTGAAAATACTTGCTTTGTAGTCTAATAAGACAATATTGCCAAACTGTAAGTACAGATTACTTCTCAGTGAGCTGATCTTGAAAAAAAGATCTTTTTTTTTTTTTTTTTTTGCTAATATTCTTTGCCTGTTCTTAGGAATATATTTTTCTATTTTTAGTACTTATTAAATATTCAGTACTATTAAAAGAGCATTTTTTTTAACATCATTCTTATGTTAGCAACTGAACATGGGAACAACACTAAATTAAAAAAAAAAAAAGAAGAGAATGCTTCAGGACAGTTCACTGTGGCAGCTTCGAGGGCAACAGAATACCTAGCATAGCACAAAGGTGCTGTGGTAGTTTTTTATTTCTTCCTGAATTCACCTCAGACATAACATTTGGACAGTTTTTCTCTTTGTATATACATTGTTCTTCAGATAACAAATAAAACCATATGTACTTTAAAATATGTTTGTATTTTTCACGTTACTGTTACTACGGTCCTACTCAGGTCACCTATCTACAAAAAGTTTGGTTATTTTCAAAGTCACTAAATAATAGTAAACATTTCATATTTCAATACTAAACATATTTCAATACTAAACATATTTCACAAGACTTCCCAAGGAAAAGATCTTTGCCAGGAAATCCATTAATGTAAATTAGGATAACTGCTTGTGCAAAGGTTTACATTTTTCAAAAAGAAACAATTGATTTCTCTAATCTTCTCATAAAGATGTTGATCGTTAATGCATTCTGACATACCGTCTGCTTTTGCGGATAAAACCATCAAGAAATCTGTCCAGATTTGACAAAAGTAATATCACTAGACTTCTAGATTATACAGAGACTGGAAATCTTACTTCCCTCACGGCAGAAGCAACTATGTTGGAAAAAAAATAAGTAACATTTAAATAGTCACATGCCAGATTTAACATCTGAAGATATAAGTGAAACTTTAAGAGGAAACTGCATTTTTTGATAATTGCAAGTTATTTGACTTCTAAGAAAGGCTGATCAGCTCCATACAGAAAAGATTTCTTGGCACTTACCTTACTGGATTATATTGTCTGCTTTAAATTTTTCTTGCTAAGGTCAAGCTTACTGGTCACAAGTCATCCAGTTGCTGAGGAACTTCCTAACCACTCGTATGATTTCCTCCAGCTGTAAACACCGAATAACTGATGGGCACACTCTTGTTTTCTTAGCTGAATAAAGTGCCTCTATATTTTAGTGACATTTCTACATTCACCTTTCAGGAAGTGAATGATCACAAAATATGGAAGGCAAACTCTGACTATGATTCCTTGTAGATCAGTTTTACACTGGTGGATTTCTATTGCATCAACAGAAATACTTCATGACTTTCTACAACACTTTGGCTTTACAGGCTTCAAAAGACAATACGTCACTTAACACAGTTTTATTTCAAAGATTTTTTTTTAATGTAGGTTTTTTGGTTGGTTGGTTGGGGGTTTTTTGATTGAAGGTTGGTCGGTGGTACAATAACACGCTCTTATTCCTTTAAAATAAATTCCTATAAATGTTATCAGTACCTCCATTTTTTAAACTATCTGGATGTAGTAAACCGGTAGAATTACTAGTTGCTTTTTCTTATTGCCTCATATTAAAAATACATGCCTGTCATATGTTATTATACTCTCTTTCAGCTCTGTCATCTACTTCGTAGCCCACATTAATGAAAACGACAGTCAACTCAAGCCCTCTCTTCTTCCTTCAGCCAGCCTACAGGGGAAAATAGTTCTCAAAATAGAAGGGAAAAAAATAAAAAGGAAAAACAGGAAAACATTCAGATTCACTATGAAATGAGTAAGTGGATTTAAAATAATTCATACATCTCATATACAAACAAAATACCTTTTCCCTTTTATTTTCTTCAATTTATACCACAGACAGGCCACACAATGCACTTCTCTGACAATGGCAGCCTTGTAGAATCATTTTAAGATACAATCTTCCATAAATAAAATCAAGAGGTAATAGCCAACCTATGTCTGCCAACACAGGGAACCAAAGGCCATTCCCCACCAAAGGACCCAGCGTGCCAGTGCTCTGGCTTGTAACACCTGAAGTGCCACCCAGTCCACAATACTAGCAAACTTCCCTTCTTGGTATGCTGCTTGATGGCATTTCTTAACAGGTCTTGCAGGTTTCTTCATCAAGTACCAAGCCTTGTACGTAATTCCAAAGATTCTCAGAAAATTAGAGGAACATAAAGTCAAAGCAGACTGACTTCTACAAAGAATGACTTCCTCTGAGGACCCATCCCAACAAGGCTTAGGGAGCTCTGACTACAGTTGGAAGTATATGCCGCTTCAATCATTCTGTGGGAAAAAATGTTCATGGCATAAATGCTGTATTTCTTAAAGGTATTTCACTGCCCTTTGTATTGACTGACATTGGTTTCCATAAATGTTTTGTCTTGTTTATTGTGGTTGTGCAGCAAGTAAAAAGACCTTAATACTGATACATTAGCATGCTCGGTAAAGACATATGATGATTATAATACAATTACATAATACTTACTGATGTCATGGCACTACTAATGTTTTCCTTATGCTACATTTGACATTTCTGATTTAGAGCCCAGGTTTATAAACAAAGGTATAGCTACAATACTGTACGTGCGCAAGTAATTATTTACAAATAACTCATTAACCTGTATTATCAATAGCATTCACAGATTGCTGCTGTGACAACAACTTAAGTTGTTGTTGTTCCAAATGGTCACATGACAAGATTTTTCTCCTTTTACTTTCAGTTGAGGACAAAGAATATAAAGTAGGAATTTGTACAATCACCTTTATTCATAGTGAGTTATACACAGAGACTAGCAGCTACTTTACGTTTCTGCTTCCTCTGTGTCAAGGTCTAAGAGCAGCCAACATGGGATGTCAGAGGAAAAGCTCTGAGTATCTTCCTTTTTTTTCTGGTCTCATATCCAGGTCCTTTAGAAGCCTGACCATGGCCCATGCTTCTCCTGTATTTTGTACAGGTGTCCTTGGTATTAACTGCTTCCCAGGAGAGGACAATGCCATTTTTTAATGGTGGAGCCTGTCAAGCCATTTGCTCTGTTCTTGTGACTCAGGCAGCATAGGTCCCACCACACATGTGATGTGAATTATATGGTATTTACTGCTGAGCCATCCAACAGCCAGTTCCATCAAATGGCCAACCAGTCCAAACTGGTGGCATTGCCTCAGCTCTGGATATCTTCCTGTGATCCTGACCTACTTTCAAAGGAAAATTCTGAAGTCAAAAAAACTTCACTGAAACAGACTTTATGCTAGTGGAAAGAGGACAAAATTTGTCCATCTACCTCTATACATTCAGATTTCAAATACTGCAATGAATGCTTTATCATGCAGTTTGGAATTAATTGTTATGACAAACTCTTTCTTTCTTCTGCAGTGGCAGAGATGCATACAGGGGGTGTCTCTGAGGTCAGGAATGGGACTCCCAGGAAAACCAATGCATCCCAGACCTTATCCTGAAGATGTGTCCCCCCATTTTCCGCAATGCTCTTCTATCTGCAGCAGGGTATAGTAATTCCTACCGCCCTTAATCAGTGGCTCTTTGAAGCTCACCACTGGGTTCCAAGCCCACATGTCTCCTGAGCCTTATGAGATTTCTGCATGAGCAGTCTGAATGACATCTGGTAAGTATAATACTCTGCATTGGTCAGATACAAGGTAGATTTCCTGCATCCTAATTGCTAACGTTTAGAATTGAGATCAAGTGCTGAAGAGTAGAGATTTTAACTCGTACCAATCTGTTAGCTTTTTATACCTGTTCTTTATTTTCATTTCAGCCAAATTTTCAGTCTCAGTGTTTCTTGGCCCCAGTGACATCTTTTGCAGTGAGTTCTGAAGTGCAATTATGTGTTAAAGGAGAAAGGTATTTTGGAGCAACAGTCTTTTAAGTGCTTCTTCCGACTTCTGAAGAACGTTGCTTTCCTTTATCATGAAACAGAGGCCCTCAACCTGTCTCCTCCATGCTCTTTAAAAAGATACATAACTTGATTTTATAAAAGTTTTTTTCTTTCAAAAATAAAAAAGACCAAATCTTTCTATTCTCTTTCATACAAGTCTTTGCCATTTCCAATTCCATTTCTTGCCTAAATTGCCTCTAAATTCTCTAAATTCATAGCAATTATTTGGCCTATATATGGACAATATTTTATAAATGAGAAAAGACATGACGCATACAAGGGTACTACATAGTTTCACATTATGTTCTCCCACTTTTTTCAGACATCCAATACTTCATTTGCTCTTTGAATGCAAATGCACATTGAACTGAAGTCTTCATAGAGCTGTTTTCAGTGATGCTGAGGTTCATTTCCTGAGCTGATATGATTAATTTAGAAGCATGAGAGTGGTAGGAGCACTTAAGGTGTCTCCCTTCTCTGTTAGCTGTTCTTCTTTATGGTATCACTGCTGATTTTAATCTATATCTGTGTTGTCTGTCCATTTATATATACATATATATTCAACAAATCCTTTTTCTTGATTAAAATTGTCATTTCCTTCTCTTTTTTCTGATCTCTTACCCAGTTTAACATAACATTTGCATCTCTTACCATGACCATTTTGTTTTAGTAGCTTACAGTAACACACCTTGTCAGATGCCTCTTAAAACACTAAATACATTATGTCAACTGATTTTCTCTTTCCCTCTCTTATATTACTACACTCAAAGAAATCGAACAGATTGATTCTCCATTGTCATAAATCGTACTGGTTTAACCATTCTTATTAGATGATCTTCCAGGTGTTTTATTATTCTGTTTTGAAGTTTCATTTCAACATTTTTACCAGATACAGTTTTAAGGTTTACTCCTCTGCATTTCCCTGGATCACCCATACAGTATTTAAAAAACATATGCTACATGCTACCTTCTAACCCTTCATTGTAAGAGCTAATTTATTGCTCAGAATCAATTCATGATTACCTGAGTAACCCTGAGGAGGAGCTGCTTATACAAATAGCTTCTGATTTCAGTGGAAACCTCATGTGAGTATCCGATCACCAGTGTAACCGAGACACTTGCGGTTCCTCCATGTGGATATTCCCATGATTGAACTACACTGAGTAAGATTTTGCTCTACATATCCACTCATCATTCTGTACCACATCCATTGGTATCAAAGTATTACTTGAAAAAAGGAAGTAAAAAACTAGTGCTTGTTTTAAAAGGATCACTCAGAGAGTAAGGTACTAGTCAAGATGTGTAAGGGGCAAATTTTTGCCCTTAGGTAGCATCTGTTTTTTAATCTTATGCAGTCACTACTGTAAAATTTAAATGAAGAAATAGAAGACAGTGTTCAAAGCTGGATAGCAATAGATGAAGGAAAAGTCTCTTCACTGACAGTAGTCTTTGATGTGTACTCATCTGAGAGAAAACTTGGTCCAGAATTGTATTTACATTTGTTATGCAAGTATTACTGCAAGAGGGCTTATGAGTGTAGGGAACATATGGAGAGGCTGGCAGGCATGGATTCCCTGGTGTGGTGGTTGGATTCTTTGCTCTGAAAAGGCAAGCTTTTAAAATTCATTTGAAAACTATAAAATACACAACGAGTATGCCAAGTCGGTCTGTATTTAGAGAAGAATTATAATTGTGAAAAGAATTAAATATTTTAACATTTAATACAACTTTAGGCTTTAAATAATTATTTTGTAAGTCTATGTGATAGTCAAACATTACAAGCTGAATTAATTTTCAGCCCTGTCACACAATGAATGCATCAAACCTAATGAGTTTCTTTGAATTATTTTTTTTAGCACCTGGGCTCCCCCACCTTTACTTATTTATCAGTTATTGTACTAGCTGCTCTTTAAAATCCTGAAAAATTTTCCAGTTCCATAGTGACAGCAATTCACTTCCTCAAGAGGTCTCTCCATTGCAAGATGTCCTTCAGTTAGACTAAGTTGATCCCCAACCCAGCAAACTCACTGGGAGTCTGTTTATCAAATTTCAGTGGACTTTTTAGATCATGTGTTGGAAACGTGTGACTAACTTCTAGCTCCTTCATCCTGATCATATTTAAATCATCAGAGCCATTTAAAATAGCGTATACACTTAAATACTTGATGAATCACAGACCGTATGTGTCTAGATTTCTTTTTCAATGCTATATATACAATGACAGCTATATATTTTTTCATTGGACTTATCTAATATTGCAACTATTTCAACTATTTGATATAAAAGTCAAGAATATGCCCTCTGTTAAACTTGGATTCTTTTATATTACATATATATACATTATAGATTTATATACATTAACAATAAAAGGAAGGCTAAGGAGAATCTCCATCCTTTATTGGATGCAGAGGGAAACATAGTGACAAAAGGATGAGGAAAAGGCTGAGGTACTTTGCCTTTGCCTCAGACTTTAAGAGTAACACAAGTTGTTCTCTGGGTACCCAGCCCCCTGAACTGGAAGACAGGGACATGGATCAGAATGAAGCCCCCATAATCCAAGGAGAAATGGTTAGCAACCTGCTACACTACTTAGACACACAAAAGTCTATATGGCTGCATGGGATCTACCCAAGGGTGCTGATGGAGCTGGTGGAAGTGCTCACCAAGCCACTCTCAATCATTCATCAGCAATCCTGGCTAACCAGGGAGGTCCCAGTGGACTGGAGGTTAGCAAACAAGACACCCATCTACAAGAAGGGCTGGAAGGATGATCCAGGGAAATACAGGCCTATCACTTTGACCTCAGTGCCAGGGAAGGTTATGGAGCAGATCATCTTGAGTGCCATCACATGGCACGTACAGGACAACCAGATGATCAGGCCCAGTCAGCCTGGGTTTATGAAAGGCAGGTCCTGCTTGACTAACAGGATCTCCTCCTATGATAAGGTGACCCACTAAGTGAAGCAGCGAAAGGCTGTGGATGTTTTCTACCTAGACTTTAGTAAAGCTTTTGACACCATTTCCCACAGCATTCTGCTGCAGAAACTGGCTGTTCATGGCTTGGGCAGGCATACTCTTAGCTGGGTAAAAACCTGGCTGGATGTCCAGGCCCAGAGAGTTGTGAATGGAGTTAAATCCAGTCTCCGGCTGGTCACAAGTGATGTTCCCCAGGGCTCAGTATTGGGGCCAGTTCTGTTTAATATCTTTATCAATGATCTGGACGAGGGGATCAAGTGCATTATCAGTAAGGTTTCAAACACCAAGTTGGGCAGGAGTGTTGATCTGCTTGAGGGTAGCAAGGTTCTACAGAGGGATCTGGACAGGCTGGATCGATGGGCTGAGGCCCATCGTATGAGGTTCAACAAGGCCAAGTGCCGGGTCCTGCACTTGGGTCACAACAACCCCATGCAGTGCTACAGGCTTGGGGAAGAGAGGCTGGAAAGCTGCACAGAAGAAAAGGACCTGGCGGTATTGGTTGATAGCCAGCTGAATAGGACCCAGCATTATGTCCAGGTGGCCAAGAAGGCCAATAGCATCCTGGCTTGTATCAGAAATAGTGTGGAAGTATATAGTAGTCAGGCGAGCAGGATTAGGGAACTGATTGTCCCCCTGTAGTCAGCACTGGTGAGGCTGCATTTTGAATACTTACTTCAGTTTTGGGCCCCTCACCACAAGAAAGACATTGAGGTGCTGGAGCATGTCCAAAGAAGAGCAACAAAGCTGGTGAAGGGCCTGGAGCACAGGTCTTATGAGGAGTGGCTGAGGGAACTTGGTTTGTTTAGCGTGGAGAAGAGAAGGCTGAGGGGAGACCTTATCACTCTCTACCACTGTCTGAAAGGAGGTTGTACTGAGGTGGGTGTCGGTCTCCTCTCCCAAGTAACAAGCAATAGGACATGAGGAAATGGCCTCAAGTTGTACCAGGGGAGGTGTAGATTGGATATTAGGAAAAATTAGGAAAGGGTTGAAAAGCACTGGAACAGGCTGCTCAGGGAAGTGGTTGAGTCACCACCCCTGGATGGTGTAGATGTACCTAAAAGAGGTGTAGATGTGGTGCTTAGGGACACGGTTTAGTGGTGGACTTGGCAGTGCTAGGTTTACAGTTGGACTTTATGATCTTAAAGGTCTTTTCCAATCTAAACGATTCTATGATTCTGTATTTAAAATGTATTAATCAAATTTATATCTAGATGCAAGCATAAAAATTTTTAGACACTCTCAGTACAATTTTAAAAATAAACTAAATGTAAACTGCAAGCAAAATAGATTATTTTTTAAAGATTGATCTTTAGGTATATTGATTTAGTATTTGAAGACTAAGGATGAATACATTTATGAATATTAGACTTCGAAAGAAAACTGAAGCAAATTAAGTCATTAGTCATTTGAGTATGTATTTCTGCATGTGAGACCAGTTTAATCCAGTCTTCAGGAAAGCATAAGGAGTATGTTCATTACCTGGAGAAACACAGTATCTAATGCTAGAGCTTCTGCCTAAGGATCATGAAGAAAGTGCTCTATTTCACTGTGTGCTGGTTTTGGCTGGGATAGAGTTAATTTTCTTCATAGTAGCTAGTATGGGGCTGTGTTTGGGATTTGTGCTGGAACCAGTGTTGATAACACAGGGATGTTTTTGTTCTGGCTGAGCAGTGCTTACCGGTAGCCAAGGCCTTTTCTGCTCCTCACCCCACCCCACCAGCGAGCAGGCTGGGGGTGCACAAGGAGTTGGGGGGGGACACAGCCGGGACAGCTGACCCCAGCTGACCCAAGGGGTATTCCAGACCATATGACGTCACGCACAGCATGTAAAGCTGGGGGGAGAAGAAGGAAGGGGGGGACATTTGGAGTGACGGTGTTTGTCTTCCCAAGTGACCGTTACGCGTGACGGAGCCCTGCTTTCCTGGAGATGGCTGAACGCCTGCCTGCCCACGGGAAGTGGTGAATGGATTCTGTGTTTGGCTTTGCTTGCGTGTGCGGCTTTTGCTTTACCTGTTAAATTGTCTTTATCAGCCCACAAGTTTTCTAACTTTTACCGTTCTGATTCTCTCCCCCATCCCACTGTGAGGGAGGTGAGTGAGTGGCTGCGTGGGGCTTGGTTGCCAGCTGGGGTTAAACCACAACACTCTGCAGCCATAACTCACAAGGGAAGTAATAGACTGCACAGAAAGGAGTATTGCAAATTACTATTACAAATTATTAGAATTGTACTATGCATAGGATTTCATTTTTTGTATGTGTTATATTTTTTCTTTAGCACTCTAGAAAACCAACACCATCTATCACTTTCTTGTTATCAGAAAGTTATTGTTCTTGGTTTTATTTTAGGACACTTGTTTAAAAATATTTGAAATCAATCTTGGTCAATTGACCTGTTTCCCCTCCTCTCCTCTCTTCTCCTCTCCTCTTCTGTTCTATTCCTGTTCTGTTCTGTTCTATTTGTACAACATCCTTTAAACAACTTTAGTATGTGACTGCCTTCCAAAAATGCATTAACTAATGTTACTAACATCTGTCATGTGCAGTTCATTTTCCCTCTCATCTTCTCTGCAGGGACAGGATGAGAAAGAAAATGAACCACACATTGTGTGTGCAATGTAGTGTTATATGCATATGCATTATGATAGAGTCTTTAATTACATACTCTCATCTTGTTTTCCCACAGGACCCCTGCCTCATTCAGTGCACAGGACAGACACATGGGAGAGATTTAGGAGTACATAGGCAACCACCAATTTAGCAGTTCCTGACTTGGCTCTTTAATCTAATGTAGAGCTTTTAACTGTATGTTTCTTCTTTTCATGGTTTTTTTTTTCTTCTTCACATGTTATTGATATTTTCTATAGAAAGAATAGCAAGATAGGATAGTAATCATAATGCAATGAGATACAGATAAGCTATTAATTAGACCTGAAAACAATACATAGTTAATTCTCCAAGCCTCAGTGCACCTTTACATATAATCCCAAAGTCTACGGTTTCAGAAAGAAAAAACAGACGGTGTTTTTCCCACTTGCTCCACCCTGACTGAAAATTGAAGGATATAACTGTGGATTTGTGAAGTTGGAGGAAGAATGAACACTGCTAGTAGCGAGGATTCAGAAGAGATACTCCTCTGTTTCTACATGGCTTGAACATTAAGTGCATGTGTCATCCCTGTAATCAGTTCCTTTTACAAATAACTAGTTAAAGAAGCTTTGAGTCCTCTCTGTCATTATCTGGTACCTGATATGTACCTTTCTTTGCCTTACATTATATCATAAGAATGTAAATAAATTACTTGAAGCACAATTAATCTCTCAAAATGCCTATTAATTTGGTAGCAAGATGCTAAGGAATATTAAATGGTAGCATGGGATTTTGTCCCCCAAAGAAAAACTGACTTTTTTTTTTTTTTTCAGTTATTCCTTATCAATGAGCTAAAATGTTTGTGTGTTGATTTGGTTTTGGTTTTTTTTTCTTACAGTGCATGGAAGTATAAGGTAAAGAATACTGCAGATCAAACATATAGATAGATCATGTATTCTTTTCCTTATTCTGCATAGCATCTTGGTTGCAATTCTTTTTAAACAAAATATGCTTCCATATTTTACAGCAGGTAACTATTCTGTCTTTTTGAAATACCTTCAAAACCACTTTAGACTGACTGCCATAAACATTTGTGTAAAGGAAAGTAGGCATGGCTTTCTTTTAATGAGGTAATATTAAGACTTTATTTCTATCTGTTTATAGAAAGTGTTTCAGTTTTGTGAATACTACTACTAATTTCTGAAGGTAAAAGTTTCCCCTCTGCTGCTGTGTGCAGTAGTTTCATACAAAAATGGGCATGGATGCTGGCTTGTATGTGTGTTTTGTAAGTAGTTGCCTACGGTAGTAGATTAACTCCATCTGTTAGTCCACAGGCAGGGTAATTTGAATTTTGCCTGTGAAATCTGAACCCAGGCTGAAGAGGGAGTCTAAACCCAAATCTTTTTTTAACTTCAGATCATCTGAACCTACATAAATGTATTGTAGTATGGAAAACAGCCCTGTTAAATGAATTTCAGACCAAACTTGGAAATGTTTGAACAGCTTTAAAGCTTTTAACCTTGAATCTTATTGTAGTTTGATGGGATTTTTTTGTTTGTTTGGGATATTTTTTATTGTTGGTGGGTGGGTGAGGAAGGTATCCAGATTTTTCTCTTCAGCTATGGATCTTTGATCTTTGTTTCTTTGCAGAGCGATTCCTTTGTTCCAGCTATAGTACTGCTATCATATAAAGTAAAATGCAAAATTGCATTGTTTGTACATGTGCTTTGCTGTAGACAAATGAACAAACCTTACCTTCACATTTGCACCGTCCATAAAAGGTCAAGTGCAAATTTATCAAGGCCCGATATATCTAAATACAGGCCTTTGGGACAAAGAAGTTTATTACCTGGATTGCACATCTGTCTTCATGCCAAGAAGCCTGAGTGTCCATTCCAGAATGTTTGGATGCACTACAAACAAGTGTCAAAGCAAGTATTACATGTCTGCTAATGAACATTTTCAGATCAGTTACGTGATGTTTGACAGGATTTATCTCTTGCTGAGTAACTCCACTCTGAATGTTTGTAAGCATAAGGTTATGAGCAGATAGTGAGATACATACCATAAACACAGCTGTTACAGGGAAAATATATTTCACAGGTCCAACACTGAGGATTTCTGATTGATATCCAAAAATAGTTTTAAAGAATGTTGATGATGCTATGAAGATCTCATTCCTGTTTTACAGAGAGTAAAGCTGCATGCCTGTTTGATGGTCATTTGTCTGAGATGAGTGAAGAGGAATTTTGGCTAACTGTGAAGAGAACAGAGAAGCTCTTTCTGCCTTTTGATGTGGTGTACATTGCGTGGAGAAGGGCAGCGGGGGGAAGCTTTGCTATCCAGCTCTCTTTTTCATTCCCTGAAGCAGTTGGGGATTTTATATTTCTGTCACCACTCTTATCAGCATGGATGTACACATATCAGCACTCTGACAAAAACTACAGAGACATGCATACTACCTGCCAATCCTACAATCTCCCTGTCCGGTCTAATAATTACAAGGTATTCCAAAGAAATACCTGGATTAAAAAGCTGGTATATCATCCTATGTTATCTCTTGCTGCAGGGTTTAAGATACAGCATTGCCATAGTTTTTGCTACTTTATTACTTGCATTCATTTCAGCCTATTTCAAATGTGATATGTGTCAGTAGGATGCTTACATTGCAGTTTTTATTGAAAGAGTAATACACTGCTATTGACAGTCATATCTGGTAGTGCAATAGCTTTTATGCTGAGCTTCTTTGCTTCCCTATTTTCTTTAAAAAAATCTCTCCCACTTCTGGTGAATTACAGTGCATCTTCATATACAGAGTTAGAAATCATTTTGCTAAACAAATGTTTCTTTTACATATATCCCATAGATATAGGGGAGAACATATTGCACCATCTAGCATAATACTTTATTTTCAAGAAAATAAAATCTATTTCTACTGTACTCCTATTCTAGGAGTTTGGGGATCTCCTTTATTTTAAGAGAGCAAAGACTTTTGGGTAACAAGTTAGCATATTTTAAAATGATTTGTCTTCTGGATAATTCCGCAGGTTCACAATGCTTACAAACACAGTTTGTTGCTCATCAGCAGAGTCATTTCACAGCACAGCCCTTTTTTTCAGACCCTTTAGAAGAAGTTATAAAATGCCTCTCTGCTACCTTTCAGTCTCATCCTTGCAGTCACTTTTTTGAGTATAACGTCAGAAAAGGACAGAAAAGCAGAAAGTAAATTAAGCAGCATAGTAAGGCTTAGCCAAGATCACTGAAGTCACTAGGACTGCTGACACTTTCCACATGTTGCAGCTGACAGGCATAAACCAAGATCACATACATCTTATCATTTAAATCATTACTAAAATCAACATAGCCTGATGCTGTTTCAGCAGTCCAGGTATGTTTGTATGTACCACTAAATGAGTTATAAACTCAGCTCTTGTGTAGCACTTTTCATCCACAGAGCTCAAAGCCCACTTCACAAAATATAGGGCGTTTTTTGTTTTGGTTTTTTTTTTAATTTTACAGAGGAGGAAAAGCTGGAGCAAGAAGAGAAGTGATGACCCAGCAAATCAGTGTCACAAGGTAGATTTGGACTTTGATTCAGACCCATATTGACGTCAACTTATCTCACTGATTTGATGGGAATACTGTTACGAGACATCAGTAATATTTATATGCATTTTATACATTTTATGTGGCTGGTTTACTGCTCCTCTGAAGACTTGTGTAACTGCATGAGATCATCACTTTAGTTTCCCCCTTTTTTGAGAGAGAGAGAGACTGTCCGTGTTTAGCCAAAGAAACTTTCTAGTTTGGCAACATTTTTTGTAAAGTATTTTACTGCTTCATTCAATACTTAGTCAACCTGAGTATTACATATGCTACATATTATCTGTTAATTTGAAAAATCTGCTGTCTGGTTATATATTTAGTTATTGACTTACACATAGTTTATTTGTATCAATTTTATGCAGACATTTAAATAGTTAATACTGTGTATTTCCTAGGTTTACTCACTCTAATGCTGCCTTGATAATAAAACTTAGCAGTTTCAATATACTTAGATTAATTTATTTTCAGTAAGTATTGCACATATAAAGAGAAATTGTTGGGGGGGGAGGGGTGAGTGTCTGAATCTTAGATATATCACCACAGTTAATACAGGCAATTGAAATAATGAGCAAGGATAGAGTTACAGATCTGGGCTATACTGTGATCTTCATGTAGAGTGTTATAGATTCAGTTAAATTTCTGAATCCAAGAAGCTACCTCTAGGTTTTCTCTAGAGTAGCTGAAAACAGAATAAACCTCTTTATTAGTCTTAGATACATACTGTCTGTTAATATGCTCACTATGTCATAGGCTGTAAACATTTTTATCTTCCTAGTTTGTTTTTTTAAATATATTTGGCAACAAAACCACACTTTTTTGCAGATCAGCAAATATTCTCTACAGTTAAATTCTATTGCTTCATCAACAAAGAATGCAGCATGATTAAAGAAGGATATGAAATTTCAGTCTCTGAAGTTCACAGCTTCACTGGTATTCAACCCACTCAACAAAGTACGCAGCTGTACTGCAATTCAGACTACTGTATTTTCCATTTATATCATCATGGTATTCAGTCCAAACTATTAAATACGGAACTGGAAAAGCAATGCATGTAGTTTGACTCCTATGTTAAACAAATTTAAAAGTATGTTCAAAATCTGTGCCACAGCACTGGTTAAATGTGTTCCTGATCCTCGACTTCAGGATCAGGAATATGTTCAGTCTGGTGACCAGCAAACACCACATGAACTAGTATTTTATCAGACAGCCTGAGGTACGCTGACATTTTAAATATTAAAAAAAAAATGGTAAACTAGATTAAACTATTACAGCTATAATGATCAGCCCTATGGGAAAAAGCTGAGACCTGTGTTTCCTCAGTCTTAAGAAAAGATGGTGGAGAGGAAATCTTACTACTGCTTTCAGTTGCCTAAAGGGAGGTTACAGAGAAGGCAGACCAGACTCTCCTTGGAATTGCAAAGGACAACAGGAGACAGACACAAGTTGCAACGAAGGAAGTTCTGCTTAAATATTAGGGAAAAATTTTCCAACTATAGTGGTTAAAGAATGGAAGAGGTAGCTCAGATTGGTCTCTTTGGGTATTTGTTTTGTTTTGTTTTGTTTTTATAATTGGTTTGTGTTTTGATCTAATGGCATGGATCATCGTGGTTGTATCATTAAGCATCTATTGAGAGGAGTCTGCTGATTTCAGTGGACAATTTGGCCTGAATGCGAATATTCTCCCCACACAGATTCTGCTTTTGCAGAAGATTTGTAAAGGTTTGTGACGGAAGACTAGGTCCTCAGCTAGTGATTTCATCTTGGAATGTGTTTATCCAGACATAATAAAACTAAATTTCTGTTATTTTTAACATAATTACCTAAAGCAGCAGTCCTTTAGTCTGTGCCAATTTCTATTCAGAATAGGTAATGTCTCTCTGAAGTATTTACTAATACTTCCCCATAATTTTATGTAGATAATTATCTCTGTGTTGGTAGTTGTCAAGATGTGTAAGTAAAAAACTGTCCAACATCAGTGGCCAAGTTTGAAAGATTTTAGTCAGCTATACAAGTATCTATGGGACCCAATTATGTACTCAAGGTATGTTTCAAAGCCCAGAAGAGTAAAGAGAAGTTTTATTATTGATTTTATTGGAAGAAGAATCAGACCTCTAGGGGATGAGTTTGAACTAGCTAAATGACGAAAGAGAAGCTTTTCTTTGCTTCCTCAAACCATGCTGTAATAAAACTTTAAGTATTTCCAGATCAGTTGGTATAATAAGAAAGCAGATGAGTGAGAAAACACTTTAGATTTCAGAGTAGTTTAAAAGCATACTTTTTCTTTGATCTTGTTTTAATTCATCATGAAATGTCTCTTTCCAAAATATTCCTATTTCTGCAGAATAGTGTAAGCATTTCCATTTCCCTCCTTTCCCACCCCGATGAGGAAAGGTGATATACTTGCAGCACTCCGTGCTTATTGACACAGAGGGGACAGAATACTTTGAAATTCTCTAGTTTTCCATTTTCAAATATTTTCTCTGACACGTTAAATGATTAATTGAATTACATTATCTGCACAAACATTTGATAGTTGAAAATGTACCAACAGAAACAACGGCTCTAAAAAAGACACTTGAAAAATAAGTTAAAGTGCAATATCACAGCTATGAGTGCCTTGACCACATGCAATTGTTGAGTCTGTTCCTTCCCCCAGTAGGTCCCTCCTGGCTCACAGCTTTCTAGGAGTTGTATTTTTATTGTTCTTTTCTTTCTCATTTGCCTGCACAATACAGCCAGTTTTTTTGCTGGGGGTTGGTTTGTTTGTTTGTTTTTCATGGCAGCTTGGTTGTATTGATGAAAACATGTATAATACAACTCTAGGAAGGGGACTAGTCGCAAAATGTTCCCCTCTCCAACAGCTGAGATTCAATGACACTTGGGTTCAGGTTGCAAATATTTAAAAAAGACTAGCTCATACATTGCACATCCATAGCATTAAAATAGTTTCAGCTCAAACAATACAATCAGGTGAATAATCCTGTTTGCTGGAGAAGGAGAAAAGTTTTCCACATATATGTTTGTAGGACAAGGGCTTCTAGAAGCACAGAAGGAACAGAGTACAGTTTGTGCATTAAAAATGAAGAAAGGGCGTATTTTTCTTTCCTTTATCAGCTCTCTCATGACTGCATCTTATCTGACATTTTTTCACTGCATGCCGATGAAAAGATGTGCACACTGTGCAGGAGTTTACTTCCTTATCTTAGAGTCTTCTGTCATCAAAGGCTATGCTGTACCAGGAATATTGCAATCCATTGCATAGTATACATCGTAACATGAGTTCATCAGTAATATCACTGATGAACAGAACATGAACACTTTTTTTCGGATGTAAACTCTAATTAGTTTCCATCACAATCTGTCTCCTCTGCATTACAAGGAGTTCCAGGATAAGACAGGCAACAGGGACCCTATTCCTCGGGGTCTCAGTGAAACGGAACCTCTGTATATAGTTAAATAAGTATAAATTTTAAGTTACGTAGTATGTTAAGTGTGGATGCCTTATAGTGGCTTGGTTTATAGAGACAACATGGTGATGGAGCTTGACATTGTAGTCAGCAACTAAGGAAGATTTCAGCAATATAATAAAGCAAGGCCTCTTATAAACCCCTTGATTTAACAAATTACACAAGTGATTCACTACTGGTAACCTGTCAATTGAAATAAAGCATGCTGTGACCAGGGTCTGACCAATGGAAACAAATTAAGCACATAAGAATGCACAGTTACCTTGAATTTTATATTCTTAGAACTGAGCTAAATTCTAAACTCTACAAGGAAACACGTTCTCAACTTTCCTAACAGATTCTGAGGGGTAATAAGGTACTGAGACATTATGTATTACTCTTTAAATGATCCACCTCTAAGGAGTACAAAACCAGGATCCAATCTTAAACAAGAGATGCTATCTGTGCATAGGGTATGCTTATCATTAATTTTAATGGAAGTTGCACATACGCGTTAAGGGAAGTAAAGGCCCCCTCCCCTTCAGTTTCTCATTTTGTAACACAGTAAATGCCTAGCCATATGGTATTTTTTTTAATGGAATACACATTTGATCATCTCTGTTCATTTATATAATTTCCTAAGATGTATTTTAAAAGTGAATACATCAGAATGTGTTTGTTAAAGAGAAAATTCACTACTAATTGTAGGCATACATTTAAGGAATGCTTTTTAGTAACTAAAATATTTATAAGCTGTACTACACTTATTTTACATAGTGAAACTATGTTTGCTGTTAGATTCCTAATTTTAGAACAAACTCATCTGCATTTTAGAAATTCCCATGCTAAAAATACTTTTTACCTTTCAAGTTTACTCTAAATTGCCATTTTGGACTGCCATCCTTCATAAAAGGGAGGAAGTAAAAAAGCCTTAGAAATATAGATATCATCTTTCTTTGAGAAATTGCCTTCAAACAGATAAGATGTGTCACCAGGATAAAGTACTACATGCCATTAATTATACATGGTTCGAGTTCTAAAATTTAATCATATACAGATTCAAAATCATGTCTTGGTCTGTTATCACAAGAGAATACTTCTTAGGTGCACATGCACTTTTCTTGTGCTTTTAAAGATATGCTTCACATATTTGCCTTAACTGTGGCAACTTTTGTAGTTATTCAATGGCAATCATTTCTGTTTCACAGCAGAGTGAAAAATAAGGGGAAAGTTTAAGACATCCTTCAGAAACAGGCTCTGCTGTTGCTGATGGAGATCACAGCAAAAGCTATTTGCTAGAGAAAGAAACAATAATAAGACTATCATTCTCATAACAGTCATAAAACTGTCGCCTTTAGCGCTGGGCATCATGGAGGCCCTTGTAAATGGCCTGAGAAAACATAGGTGGTGGAAACTTCCAGAGAAAATTAGGGTCAGAATTCATACAGCTTTCCTATCAAATCAAAATAAATCAAAAATCTTCCAAAATGCTATTGAAACTTCACCCTGACATGTTTATGAACTATATCATGAGGGCTTATAGGTGCAGAAAGGGGATGCTAGTCTGATCAAAGAAACGATACCAGTCCTACCAAAGGTGCACATACATAGGACTCCGGGAGTAGTATCTGGTCAACAGAAAGTGCTGTCAGTTTAGGAGTGAGATACCTCACCAAACTTTCTATGTGTAAATTACATACTGTAAGCAAGCTACTTCTTTTCATTCAAATACTCTGATTTCTCTCTGAAACCTTATTGAGATCAAAGGGTTCTGTCTAATCTCGGGAAAGCAATCCCAGAGAAAACAAAACTGCGCAACCTCTAAGAGGATATGCTGAAGTATAAAGGCTGAACACTGAATTGCACGCACCTCTCAGAAGTTGTCAATGATCGTGGACAAAGCTATCTGCTCCCTAGGAGTTGTGCTGCTGTCAGGGTGTGAAGATTAGTTGATGTACATTCATTTTTCACAAACAAGAAGAATGTTTCATTCACTACCAAGACTGACTTGTCTCATGGAGAGTCTTACAAAATGTTTTTGAACATACAATTTTTGTTATAGCCCATTATACTGAAATACCAGATAAAACTAAAAATTGGCGTTATCCCATTACCAAATGCAGCTCATGCTTAAGAGTTATAGCTGTACTTTAAAGAAAGAAAATTTAAAAATCTATGAGATAAAAAAGACGATTGCCATAATTGTTTGTTTGAAAACAGCAGATTAACGATATATGCCCATTAGGACCACCACAGTTTAGCAAAAAATGAATGTTTATGGGCAAACTACTGAACTGAAATCATCATCAAATCATCATTCACAAGACAATGTCTTCTGTGAAATATATGAAGTCAGTTGGCAGAGAACCACCTAAACAACCATGATATCAACACCAAAACATGCGAAGAGGAAACTCAGATAGTGATCTACAGGAATTCTATTAAATGCCTCATGTCTGAATAAAATTGACTTTATGGATATATGTATATACATAATCATGCATCTTACAAAAACATTGCTATTTTTTCCAGTGTTGAAAGCAATCTAAGCTTTTAAGAATACCAGTACAGTGAGATCTATATGCAATAAGGGGAACCACACTGATAGCTACTGATAGTAGTAGATCGTCTGAACAAATAATAGGTAAGTGAATGACATGGAAAACAAGTAGTTTTGAAAAGGTCTGGCACCACAAACTTATTCTTAGAAAAGCCTCCCAAAAGCAACACTTTATGGATTTCTGGTTTCCTGCTCTAACAATTTCTGCTCCTCACTTCATTGCAACGTTAGTAGAATCATAGAATCATTTGAGCTGGAAAAGACACTTAAGATCATTGAGTCCAACTGCTAACCTAACACTGCCAAGTCCACCGCTAAACCATGTCCCTAAGTGACACGTCTATTCATCTTTTAAACACCTCCAGGGATGGTGATTCTACCACTTCCCTGGGCAGCCTGTTCCGATGCTTGGCAACCATTTCGGTGGAGAAATTTTTCCTAATATCCAATCTAAACCTCTCCTGCTGCAACTTGAGGCCATTTCCTCTCATCCTATCGCTGCTTAGGAGAAGAGACCACCACCCACCTCACTACAATATCCTTAAAAATACTAGTAAAAAACAACATCCGGAGTTAGGTCATGAATCTGTGCCTCATTTGTCCATTCACATGACCGAGATGGAGACGAATTCCTAGTTAAGAAAAATGCTTCCAAGTTACATACAAATGAAATTTTCAGTCAAACTCTGAGTTTCAGCTATGAAGAAATAGAAAATGGACTTTTAGCCATGGAGTCCAAAAATCCCCACATAATGGGTAATGTGAGATTAGGGAAGAAAGGAAAAAACAGGAGGTATAAAACAAATACGTGGAGAGTGAAAGAGGAGAGATGTTCAGAAAGAAATACTTAAATTATGAGACTAGCTCATTCAATTAGGTAGGTGGTGAAAGGGACAGGCAATGCTTACTGCCGTATATTTTTTGGCTGAGTTTGACAGGCAACTTTTCTGATTAACAGCAGTTTGATGTGGTAAATTTCTATAGTATGACAATATTTTCAGTAAGAACAACAGCTTTATATTGTAAAAAATGCTATTCAAAGCAAGCTATCATATATGAAGTTGATAAACCAATTTTATTATGTGAGGGGGTATTATTACTTTATGTATTGAATATTCTTTTGCTAGCTGCTTAATTTAAAAAAAAAACAACTCAGTGTAAATCCAACTTTTTTTTTGAGATAACATTGAAGTTGCCGTTCTCACAATTTCATGTGTTTTAAAACACTATTGTGATCAATCTGATGTATGAATACACACTATTTAACATTATGTAAACTACTTAATGCTTACAATCACTATTTTTAGGAGAAAAATGAAGGGATCCAGAAATAGCCTATAATGAAACCAAATACTCAGCGAAAACTAGCAGTGCTTTGCTTCTTGATTTACAGGTTTTGGTACAGGACTGTAAATTCTAGACATCTGTACTATTTCCATTTCCCAAGCAGAAACTAAAATTGTTGATGAAGTTGAACTTCATATTCACTTTAAATTTCCCAAAGCAGTGAAACTCTGCCAGTTTCTGAATTTTAGCCAGATGTAATATGTGGCTTGCCCCCAGGATCTGTTGGATTTCGCGCTGGCTGATTTAATACAGCCAGGAACCTATTTCTGTTATGTGTTTGGAGAATCCAACTTGTTCCAGTCCAGAACTGAGTCTGCAGCTGAACAGTTTACTGCTTGCATTTATCTTTATCCTGCTCCTTATTCACATAAAGTGTTGAGGGGGACAAGAAGAATGCCATCTCTCCTTATTTAAGGTACAAAAGAAAGGGAAAAAAGTGGGAGTAATTCTTAAATCTTTTTCTAAAATGACAAATGAAGGCTAGATCAGAACACACTTGGCACACTACCTCATTCACAGCTAAAATATTCTCAAGTACAGTTCACTATTCTGCACATTTCAACAGCAAAAGGTCTATTCTTTCTACTTAAAAGTACCTTGCACTGCTGAAAGACAGAGGAACCGAAGCACTCAGTGCTTCCTGGAGGCTTAAGGATATGGAAAGAATGGAGTGTGTCACAACTTGAAAAAGAAGAATATGTATTGTCTCCTTTTTAAGTGTTGCAAGTGGTGGAGCTACTGGCCTGATACGGAATGAGTTCAAAGCTTTCCTGACAGTACTGTAAGTCATGGTAAGAACTGGCCTGAAACTTTTTATATATTATTTGTGTGCCATGACACCTAAAAGCAGTAATCACAGAAAAGGATTTTGCTGTGCTAGACATTGTTCTAGCATGGAACAAATGTGTAAAAAGTTCTTTTCCGGACTGTGATTCATTTTGTCCCAAAGTAAATCCTTATATACTGACCAGAGATAACAAATCAACACAATCAAACTGCAGTCCTCATTAGCATACAAGATTTGATTTTTAGGATGATCCAGAACCCTAAAATGGAGTAAATAGAAATGGAATACATGGGAAAATTAAGCCTCTTTATCCATGAAGGTCCTACATGCATTTAAAAACGCAGATCCAAACGATACATACCAGTTCAAATACATGTTACTATCGGCATGCTCTCTAGGGTCAGATCTACTGCAGCCCACCAAAATGTTTTCATGCATGTCAGGAGGTTGTAGCCCAAAGATGATATCATTCTAGGAGCCAGAGGTGGTGATTCTGTGACTAGGTGTCATCTTTCAGAGGCCTTTTGTCAGAGGCAGTAGAAATTGGTTAAACTGATCCTATGGCAGAGAAGCTCATTCCAAACTGAGAGGCCGCTTTGCTTGGGAAAAGAGGCAGGTTTTGTCAGTGCTGCCAGTGGGGCACAAAGAGGCTGAAAAGGACAGAGAAAGCAACTATGAGTTCATGTCTACGGTCTGCTTAATAAAGAGAGGCTTAGTCAGCCAGCATCATGTCTATTGAAAGTGAACTGCATGGTGCTTCCCTGCATCATTCCTCATGACCTGGTGACAAAAACTTTTCCCAGGAAAGGAGACACTGAGAGAGTTCAGGCAATATGTTGACGACAAAACAGAGCAGGTGGAGAGGCAGACTCAGCTATAGCTCATCGGCAGAGTTCTCTGTTCTTGTAGGTACAGTTTTCTCCTTTTCTTCTCAATATCATTCTGAAAGTAGGCCATAGGAATTTTACTTTTTAGTTTACCTGGTTTAGTTCTGTGTGAGAAATTGTAGGCTCTTTGATTCTGTTACATAAAACCAACCATGTGTTAGAAAAAGTAGTAAAAAAGGGAGGGAAGACACCATAGGAAAACAGGCCAGACTTGCTTAGCAATGTGCATTCCATGAAAGACTTGCATTGGAAATGACAGGAAAGCATACATTAATCTGTAAACCTCTCTCACTATGAGGTCTAAAAAAGCAACTCATTCTGCCTCAAAATAACATTATACGAGGTCTAAAATAAATATATTTGGTAGCTTAGCAACCACAAATATTTACATACACATAAGTCTGGTCTGTCAAAATATCACAGAAATTGTATACCATGAAAACCATTTTATAGACAGACAAAATTAGTCTTGTTGTGCAAGGTTGCCGTAATTACCCTTCATGGCAGAGCAGAAGTGTTATTTAGGTAACTGGCAGTAAGCAGTAAGAGCCTGATAGTCTTAGGCTAAAAACAAGTTGTACAAAGAGATGTGCCTCAATTGGTACTGCCTATGCCAGTAACATTTGCTAAAATATTAAAATAGTCTCTGCCAGACACAAAGTCCTGGATCATCTAATGGAAAGCCTGTTCTGACATGATAGAAGAGCTGTAATATGTACCTTGAATGAGAATCAACTAGTCACAAACATTGCTATTTCTAGTAGACAGTGGTTGGCCAAGACTTAATCACAGAAAATGTTTCCAAAGTCAGTCCCCAGCTTAATTGTCATCAGAAATAAATTTTCATCCTGAAGCATTTTGCATACTAGGTTCTAGCTCTTCAGCTAGCATGCACTGAATGTTCTGTTCCTTGATATAAATAGCTTTATATTAGTTAAGGATCTTTATATAGGCTGTTACCTTAATAACCAGTAACTTAAAAAGTAGTTAAGCAGTTAAAACTAAGAAGGGAAGAATTCAGATTATGTAGTGATGGGTAAGAAGCAGGATACAGAATGTAAGACCCACAACTGCCTTTTCAAGTTGAAGTTATTTAGATCACAGAGTCATAGAACAACCCAAGTTGGAAGGGATCTTGAAAGATCATCTGGGCTAACCTTTCAAGGGCAAGGGAGTCCTAGATGAGATCAGCTAGCACTCTGTCCGACAGCATCTTGAAAACCTCCAGTGATGGGGACTCTACCACGTCCCTAGGGAGGTTGTTGCAGTGAATGATTGCTGTCACTGTAAAATTTTTTTCTTATATTGAGATGAAGCCTCTCCCAGTGCACCCATTGCCCCTTGTCTCCTTCATGTGGCTCCTTGTAAAGAGCGAGCCTCTGTCCTCTTTGTAGCTGCCCTTTAAAGTACTAGGATACTGTCATGAGGTCTCCCCGAGCTTTCTCATCTCCACGGAGAGGAGATCTAGCTCCTTCAGTCTTTCCTCATAGGCCAGGTTCTCCAGCCCTTTGATCATCTTCATGGCCTCCTTTGGACCCTCTCCAGTCTGTCCATGTCTTTCTTGAATTATGGGGACCAGAACTGGACACAGTACTCCAGGTGTGGCCTGAGAAGTGCTGAGTAGAGTAGGAAAGTGCTGAGTAGAGTGAGAAGAGGAAGATGGTTATTTTAGAAATTGGCACTATCATTCCAGAGGACACAACTGGGACACAAGATGCGTAGAGTTCAGTATAAAGGTGAAAACATGCATAGCTCCCAGCTTCAATCCCCTGCTTTCAAAGGCTGATGGTCCATGAACAGATTTAGCTGAATGGTAATGAAAATACATCCTTCCTTCATATATAGGACAACTCCTGCTCAGTATAGTTTGAATGAACCAGTCCAGCAAGATGCACCTTCACTGTGCAGGGAAGCAAAGAAACATCTCACAGGTATCTTCATGACAGCCTCAAATATAGGCTACCTGTGCTGACTAACACACAATTTATACTTGCTTGATTTACGTATATATCTTAAAACTTTAAAAAATCTTTTTTAGTTTGACAGTAATAGTAAAACTACTTACCCATTGCATAGATCTTTTTCTGCAAGATAAATTTCTAATTTGGAGTTTGGCCTATTTGGTCTTTTTTATTATTATTTCTTGCTTTTACTAGCTTTAGAATGCTGCCATTCACCAAACTTGGAAATTATCACAACAATCTAAATTTTCACATAGTAATAATATTTATTGCCCTCAGGCACAAAATATTTTGTCATTTATTCAAAATCTCATTTAAATGAGAAATATAATCAACATTTAATCATTTCTTTAGAAAATAACATTCAGACATGCCAAATTTTCAATGAACTTATTCATACTGATTCTAATAAGCTGAACAACTTGTTTTGGCTGCAGCTATCTTTTTTCCATATGGAAGTGCTTCTACTAGCTTTCTTCCAGATTATGTGGTTGAGAGGAGGATGTGGAGAAAAGTCCTGTGTTGTTTTTTGTGGCACAAATTCATTTTGGGGACTGAAACATGCAATATAAATTGCTCTCAGTAAGCCTGAATCCCGAGGGCATATTTTGGCACTGTGACAACAAGTCTTTACCTTAAAAATCTGTGTCTAAATTCACGAAGTATATAACAGATTTAAGGATGCATTCACGTTACACTAAGCATACATCTGCCAAGACAGCATGTATTTTCACTTAGGTGTATTGCACTATAGCCAATTCTTTGGTGTTGTGCACGAAGGCAGTTTTAGCAAGGTTAGGAAGGAAGACACTGGTGATGTTAGAGCAAAAAGAGCACACAGATCAGTGTAATGAGAAGAAAAATATGTAGTAGAGAGTAGAATAAAATTACTATCCAAGAAAAGAAAAGCTTGTTTTCTAATTACCTATATCAAGAGAAAAAACAAATCTTTCGTACCAAATAAAAAAAAAAAATATTACTAAGAAAAATCCACAGTTAGGGTTTTCCTGGTTTCGGCTCAAATAAAGTTAATTTTCTTCCTAGTAGCTGGTATAGTGCTGTGTTTTGGATTTTGGATAAGAATAAAGTTGATAGCACACTGATGTTTTAGTTGTTGCTAAGCAATGTTTATTCTAAGCCAAGGACTTTTCAGCTTTTTATACTGCCCTGCCAGCGGAGGCTGGGAGTACACAAGAAACTGGGAGGGGACACAGCAAGAACAGCTGACCCAAACTAGCCAAAGGGGTTTTTCATACCGTATGAAGTCATGTCCAATATATAAAATGGGGGGAGTTGGCAGAGGGACAATGTGGCTTGGGGATTGGCTGGGCATTGGTCAGTGGGTGGTGAGCAATTGTATTGTGCATCACTTGTTTTGTATATTCTATTATTATTATTATTATTGCCCCTTCCTTTTCTGTCCTGTTAAACTGCCTTTATCTCAACCCACAAGTTTTACTTTTTTCCCCCCCTCCCCTGATTCTCTCCCCAATGCCACTGGGGGGAAGCGTGAGTGAGTGGCTGTGTGGTGCTTAATTGCTGGTTGGGGTTAAACCACGACAGGGTGCAATATCAGGAGCAGAATTTAAGTCCTTCTAATGCTCAGCTACCACCAAAAAGAATATTCCTTACCTCCCCATAGCTTCAAATACAAACTTCTGCAACCCCTTTTATGCCATATCAATGATATGATTGGCTGAAAATAGGTCACTTATTTTATTAAATTCATTTTCTGTAGCTGAGTAATGGCACATAAGCAGCCACAGCAGCAAAAAGAGGTAGTAGTAATGTACAGTTAGGACTGGGGAAGATAGGACTTCACTTGGCAAAAGCACCATCTAAAACTGCTTTAACCTGCTTGTAAAACTTCGGCCGTGGAAAAGAATGGTCAAAGGATGTGACTGAATGTAACTCTGCTTTCCAGAGAACTTTATACTCGGATAGTTGGGCAGAAATTTTTTCATTAATCCAGATTTGATATATTGTAGAAGAACTTTAAATCACCAATTCTAATCAGAGTCAGGGGCCCGTTTCTTTGATCTGCCCTTAGCAACCAATGCACCGAATGAAAAGCCTTTGAGAGGAGAGCTGGTTGTTCACTGAGCTGTTAGCCTGAATGAGCACCATGCTCTTGTCTTTGCTCTCACCATCCATCCGGGACACTGGTCTTCCCTTCACACAGACTCAATGCATGGTAGAGAAATTAGGACAGAAAATGTGCACTAAGAAGAATTTATTGTTGAATTTACTGTTGAACAAAGACTTTTCCATGGCCTATATGACAACATTTGCAGAGACCTCAGAAGAAGAAATTGAGACTGGAGTTGATAAGGCAAAAGGTAAACAATTTGCTCTCCATAGCCATCCTGGAATAAGGGATTTCTGTCCCAGCTCCTTGTTCTCTTCTATAGATTTTGAATTATCAACTGTCACACTACAGGGATCAGAGTAAGTGTTAGTAAGTGAAGGAGATCATCTTGAAAAGGCCAATCCCAAATGTAACAAATTTTGGTGGAACAGAGACCTATAAGGAAAAGAATGTCTGGATGACCATACCGTATCTGGTGTGCACATATTTCTGACACATACATGAAAAAATAGTTGTGGAACCAGACAAGAGAACAAAGAATGAAGAAGTTCAAATAATTTCCTAAATGTCCCAAGTTATCTCAATAGATTATTTTAAAAAAAGGTATAGAATCATCCAGATTACACTGTATAATTGTTTTAACACAATGAATACAAAAATGAAGCAATTTTCAAGAACTGGAACAGACTTCTTGAAAGTTGATGTGTACAGAGCCACAAAATGGAATATGAAAGAAATAGGGGAAATTAATAACAGACACAAAAGCCAGTCTACTGAAGGAATAAACTTTCACAAGCAACAAGAAAAAGGAAAGGCAAAAAACCCCCAAACAACCCTTGCTAAAAAATAATTCTTTAAAGTATTTTTCATGTGCATCAAATCAAATTATACTTAACAGAACAGCATTCATATGTGTATATGGGATAGAAATAGCTCTGTAACTAATGGTGGTAGAAGTGCAAAAGCTTCAAAGACTATGAACAATTTCTCAAGCATTTGAATTCTAGCAAAAGCTTATCTGAGCTATTTTGAGTTACTTCTGGATCTGTAACACTGAGCAGGAACCCTCTGAAGAACAGCCTCTCTTGTGAGAATTTCAGACTCTTTTTTTTGGTCAGCTGACAACACTGGTATGGTTTTTCAAATGTCTTCATTGTTGGCCTGAACTCTGAACCCAAGAAGGTCAATGGAAAAAGCTCTCCTGCTGCCTTCAGTAGGAGGGAGTGAGACCTTGTAGCAAGCATTTTAGAAAATTCTACACTCTGAGAGAATGTTTTTAAGGTTTTTTTGGCACTCTTTATAGCATCAGCATTTTCCTTTCAGATTTGAGTAATTTTCCAGACAAAGATACAACGGGCACATCAATTTTCTTTTGATCTAAAAGCTTTTCCATTCTCCATGTGCTTAAATTAACTTCATAAAGTTGATATACTGAAAGTTCCTCAAATTAAATAACACTAACAGATCCTAAAGGTCATTATACAGTCTTCAATTTTTTTAGCTTGGAAGGTGAAATCAAAGTTTAAAGTTTAAATGCCTGCAAGTGCTTTCCCCTTTCTTTCTCTCTGAGGTCAGAAAAATAGCACAGATTTGTCGGTTTATAGTACACATGCAAAAAAGTGCACCTACTGGAACCCACAAGTAAATGGGTTATTTAAGAAAAAAAAATAGTCAAATTTCATAATTAAATATAATAAGTTTCTGAAGCTGTTTCTCCGTGTAAATAAATTGTTTCCTTTTAAAACTTTTCATTCAATAACACGTGATGAATTCCATTTAGGGAACTTGGCAAATCTGTATCTCATGTCGTTTTATGGCACAGGTCTTACTTTCTTCAAGCAGGCTGTCAGAAGCAGCTTAGGCTGTATGAGCTGAGCTGTCTGCACGTAACTATCATACAGAAGCAGATTCAGGCAGAATACGCACAGCTGAACCAGTACATGTTTCCGATCCAGCAGAGTTGTGGCTGAACGCCAAAGGGGCAAATAACATCAAAGCATTTTACAAGCAGAGTGAGGTGAATGATAATGATCTACAACAGTGTTTTTCACATTGTAGTCTGGGAGACAGTCCAGTCCCTACAAGCAGCTGGCATCAGCAAGGCCCAAGAAACACTTGAGGCGGTGGTGCTTCCTGTTGGTTATTTCGGAATGGGTTGTGCCAGGGACAGACTACATCAGCGGTGTCCTGTCGTGGGTTAGCTAAGGCCCACAGAGCTGCTTGCTCACTCTCCCCAAATGGGATGGGGAGACAGTTGGAAGGGCAAAAGTGAGAAAAATCATGGAGTGAAATAAAGACAGTTTAATAGGTAAAGCAAAGCTGTGCACGCAAGCAAGGCAAGGTAAGGAATTAATTCACTGCTCTCCATCAGCAGGCAGGTGTTCAGCCATCTCCAGGAAAGCAGGGCTCCATCACGTGTAACGGTTACTTGGGAAGACAAACGCCATCACTCCAAACAATCCCCTTTCCTCCTTGTATCCCCCAACATTTATTTCTGAGCGTGACATCCTATGGTCTGGAATATCCCTTTGGTCAGCCGGGGTCAGCTGTCCCGGCTGTGTCCCCCCCCAACTCCTTGTGCACCCCCAGCCTGCTCGCTGGTGGGGTGGGGTGAGGAGCAGAAAGGGCCTTGATGCTGTGCAAGGACTGTGCAGCAACAGCTAAAACATCAGTGCGTTATCAGCACTGTTTTGGTAATAAATCCAAAACATGGCGCCACATGAGCTATTATGAAGAAAATTAACTCTATCCCAGCAAAAACTAGTGCGTGTCCCCAGTTCTCAAAGGCGATGCACTCAGGGGAGTTTTCTCAAAGTTCTCAACATGAGAAGGAAATCATCCACAGTCAATGTGGTGGGTTAGCCTCAGCTTGCAGCCTAGCACCCACATAGCCTCTTGCTCACTCCCCTGCCTCCAGCAAGGTGGAGCAAGCAAATAGGAAAAACAAGACAACGAGAAAAGTTGTGGGTCAAAATAAAGACAAGGAGATCACTTACCAACTACAGCTGCGGGCAAAACAGACTTTTGAGAATTTAATTTCTTGAAAATTACTGTAAATATTTGAGGACAATATTTGGGTGTTTGGAAACAAAACAAATGACAACAAAAAAGAAACAACCATTTACACACTTAGGGAAAACACCTTTCCTCCCCCTTTCCCAGCCTCAACTTCACTCCCATACTCAGCTTATCTTCAGGCACCTCTGCTCCCCGTTCATAGTCTCAGCCTCACTTTTTCATCGACACCTCTCCTCCACCCCTTGGCGTCACCACAGATTACACTCAGTCCCTTTGGTTAGACAACAAGCAGTTGTGGTTTCCTTCTGCTGCTCCTTCCTTCCCACTTTTTTGCTATGCTTCCGTGTGAGTCCTCCACAGGCTGCACTCCCTTCAGGGAAGTACATGCTCTGGTGTGGGTTCATCCAAAGGTCTCAATCACTTTGGGGATATATCTGTGCCAGAAGCTTGGCTGATGGGGTCGCCTTTGGTCTGTGGTGGGCCCGTTGTGGAGCTGACTGGAACCAGCTGTGGCCAGTACAGGGCAACCCCTGACCTCCTCCCACAGAGGCCATACCTGAAGCCGCCCCTCACTCCCAAAACCTTGCAACCTACACCTAATACACTTGTTTATCATTATGCTATGCAGTTTGTCCATTCCTTTTTGATGGTTTCCCTTAGCTCAAACAGATACAGGAAAGATAAATGCTCTTCAACACTTCTGACCCCTATAATGAACTGAATAGTCCAGGCTAATGAGTAATTAGTTTCACAATTTCCAAATGTAATACCCATGTACGTGTGGAAATTTCATCTAGAAATCATAGAGTTCCTGTAAAGAAAGTTCCAACCCATCTGACATACATCACTGTATTTTCTCAAATCTTTAACCTGTCATAACTGCAATAAAAAACAATTTTTTCTGAAGGTTTTGAGGCTTCCCAGCACCATTAGTATAATGCTGTAAAACTTTACCTGGTTTTACTATTGGCATTATCATAAACAATGCCTAGTCTCAAAGCATTCAACATTTGAATCAGGGACTTATTTGAGTTGAAAAGAATGTTCTTATAACATGAAGTAATGGCAAAAGTCTTCCAAACAACTGATAAGTCTTGAATCATGCTTTTCCAAACCTCTGGACTTTTAAGACTCTGCCATCACTAAAAACCTGTTTCTATAACACCGCAGATAATGGGTCTTGGTTATTTAAATATATGTCTAAATTGCTACTGGGTTACTATGTCTTGCTTGCATTTTTTGTATTAAATCTTATTTTTTGAAGGAATATACTTCTATTGTAATATAGGTAATGCCACTCAAAATCTTCAAGGACAGTGATTACTAGTCCCATTTGAAGACATAGTGCAGTTTCTTGATTCAAAGTGAGTATTAGTAATGTTCTAGCCTGCATTTTCCTTCATTTCTGAATTTTCTAGGAAATCAGAGTATGTTTCATAATCTTCTAAATGAACACTATGATCTGGCAATTTTTGTGGTTTTGCCAGAACTAGGTTCCTCTGAAAATAATTTTTGTAGTCTGTTGACAGTCCTATCTGATAAGGTCATAAATAGAAAAGTTCTACTTTATACAAATAGGGAAGAACGCCCTTTCATTGTTAAGTCTGATATTTAAAATACAAGGAAGGGGTTTTATTCAAAAATCCTATTTCTATGCTGATCACATTCTCAAACACATACAGTTTAAGCCACAATTACATTTACTATGCAGACACAGTTACAGTTTAATGTAAGTACACAGCGCAGCAAGGCAAAAGAGAAGACACCATTTTTCGATAACTGGTGCTTACTATTGAGAGAGTGATACAAATTATTGTTATACGACATTATTCAAGTACATAAATGTATCAATTTACAATTTAGGAAAAATGCAACTGATAACTTGGACAGAAAGCAATATTGACTTCTCATACAGACTTTCTAGTTTCAGAGGGAAGACAATACAAGAATAGGCTTGTGGTCATTTTAGGACTAGAACTAATGGGGCACAGTTCTGCGCTTGCAACAGTGTTCTTTTCAGATCAGAGGACAGTTGCAAAAGGCAACATTTTCAAAACTAACTGGTGACTTTTGACTGTTCAGCTTGAGCTTCCTGATATTATCAGGCTTCATATTACAGTCATGTCAGAAAAGCAAGTCCCTGAGAAGTATCTCAGCTCCTGAAATACTCCATATCAATCACTTGAGAGTACATACTTCAGATCGTTATCATGTGTATAGTATTACTTCCTTTTTTCCTGTTCGTCAGCATCATCTTAGTCTATAAACTCCTTGGAGAGAAGTTATGTCTTGCTGTAATTTTGCACAGTTCTTGCCACACTAGAGTCCTGACCTTGCTTAGGATTTCTGTTTTCTTCAGTATGATTAATTACAATTAGCAGTTAGAACAATAACAGAAAAACTTTGGTGTTCCATTCAAGACTTAAAGACAGATAGGCATTTTCATTTGGATTTGTAATGTGGGGTTTGATCAGTTAAAATTAATGTACAAAAATCCATCTGGAGGGTAAAATAAATTGGTTCCACATTTGTCCTGTCACATAAAACTGCCGTAGACATTGTCATATGAAAACCAGTCCACATTTGTGTTAATTTCTGATTTGTCATATGGCACCATCGGTTAGGCTTGGTGATGGCAGCTGAGAATTTTGAACTAGGAGCTCCCTAACTTAAGACATTTGTGAGCTCTGAAAAATGCAAAGGTATTCAGAAATTAATGCCATTATATGTAGTTAAAATCCTGGATTCCTTTAAAATAGCCTTTCAAAAGTATTTTTTTATTATTATTAAATAATAAATGAATTCATGGTAAGGTGTGTATTTTACCATCTGTGAAAATGTCAGTAAAATCTACATTAGTCTGAGGAAATGTATATGTTATTAAGATCTTCCTACAAATCACAGCATCTGCTCTGACTACCTCCAAAAATGCTTTGTAGGAAAAAATGTTGAGGAGAACTGGACAAAATATATAAATGTTACAGTCTGTTGACAGATATATAAACTGTACCTAATAGACATGGGATCTAATTTTGCCTTGTGGGATTTTGTACCACTGACTTCAATGAGAACAACGCTGTATTATCATGAAGATATGTCATTGTATAAATTACCTTGATTAACTAGGTATCTTAGTAATAACTTTTGACAGAAACATTGTGGAGAAGGAAAAATTCAGAAGCATTTTACCATGAGAAACATTCACATAGAGAAATTCCTTTCATGTTACTTTCTGTACTGTGTCAGTAAAGTGCAGTAATTTATAAGCAGGACTATCTCAGTCTCCAGTGTCGTTCCTTTTAAAATGGTAACTACAGGTAAATAGGAGAAACCAGTGTTTACTTTCTAGCTATGTGTATTGCAAATGATGCTTTGAAAAATAATCAAATGCCCTTAAGAGGTTTACAAATTTATTTGGCAAAGTTTACAGTCTAAAGTAAAATAATCTTTTTACCTGTGTAAGACACAGTTTCAAAGTGTTGCTTACAGTAGCCTGTAAAAGACTAGGATTCCGAACACACCTCTTCTGCAAACTACCTGTGATAAAAGATTATGATTGCAGCTCACTGCAGCATCTTATCATCATCCATTGCAATATTCGTCTAAATATTTTAAATCTGTGTTTCTCAAGCAACCTTCTACAGAGGGTTTTGCTGTGATATCTCATCAAAACCAAAAAAGAAAGAGCTAAATGCATGTTATGGTTTGTCTGTACGAGTCCAGCTCAAATAAAATGTCACTGTAGATTGTACAAATCACTATGAACAAATACAGTCTTCAAGCCTGGTGTAAAACATCCCCAGATAAGACTCTAAGACTATCAAATGCAGCTTTGGGACACGCTTTTGTCCCCTTCATCTTTAAGCTCATAGCTCAATCCAATTATCCACAATTTAGCCTCTGCCAGCGATTTGTGTACACTTGTGTTGCAGAGAAGGATTTTTTTGTATGACTCAAGTATAAAACTTTAGCTTACAAGCCAAAAACATCTTCAAAAGAAACCCATGAAATGAAATAGTAAAAGCATGAGACAGGACTCTATGATACAAAAAATTACAAAAACCCCAGTTTCTAATCACATATATTAACTTTCACCTCAATGATAACTTCTTTTAAATTAAATCTGCAGAACACAATTTCCTTATTTTGTTCATCAGTTAAAAAAAACATTGTATGTAAAAAATTTTCTTCTAACAAGAACAGGACTGAGGAAAATTTGGGGTAAAGCTATATAAAGTTCTGAATTCCAGAACAGAAATGACTAGGACTTAAAAAAAGTCAGCAGTTTTCCAGAAGTTAAACGCTTGTTTTGTGTGTTATTATTTGACATTATTTCCACATCCACTGGAGTTAGAAACACAGTATTTGATCTTTGGTTCTATCCAACTAAAGCCATCCAGAACAAAGACTTCTAGAATATTCATCGAGTCCTTACGATATGAATATTTTCAGTTTTTCATGGCACACATTGTTGCAAGAAACCATTCTGGCAGCTGAGGACTAAGTGACCAAGAAACTTTCTCTAGCCCTCTTTACATTCTAAATTTCTCAGGCCAAGTGAGTTTCTGTTGACTTGATTCTGCTTGAGGATTCCTCAAAATACAGTCACTGGCCTTAAATAGCTGTAGACCACCACTAGTATACGACTGTTTTGTTTAGCTTTGGCTTCATTCTGGAATGCATTTCAAGTTCTGACTTGCGTTATTTTGGCTTGGTCACATTCTTTTAATCACATGATACCCTAACAGTTTTGAAGTCACATTTATTCTTATAATTTATTCCATGGAAATATATCCTAAGAAATATCAGAGGATTTTTCTATTGGCAATGATTCTTCCTTCCAGTGTAATGGTTCTCGTCAGAGGTTAGAATCTCCTCTTGAAACAGAAATTATGTACAAGATTTTATTAACAACATTTCATCTTGCATAGCATTTGAACACATAGGCAGCAAAAGGAGGTTTCTACTAAAAAATTTGAATTTCAACCAAAGTACTAAGTTATTTGATAGGACAACACTTGAGAGGCAAACCTAACACTGCTAGGATCACCCATGCAAAAGAAATGAAATTGGTGGAGTCCAACAGTAATTTCTTAGCATTCTATTACTACTTCAGGGAAAAAATGAAGCTCTGTCTAGGAAAAGGGGCCCGACCAGGATTACACTGTGTCACACTAACCTCTGGCTGCTGTCAGAGTACATCAAAGCTGTTAAAAGTATTGTATATTACAGCAGACGGGTCAAGTCGCCTTAACCTGGCACTGGACACCACTAGAAACATGTGACCATAAGATCAAAGGATGGAAAAATAACCACAGTTCACAATGATAAAATCTCAGCACACATCACATGCCACCCAACTGTCTTCTGTTCCAGTGATCTGGTCATATGGGATAAAGGGTGTGTTTCTATTCTAATCAGTTTGAGTGTCTAAGTTTAAACAATCCACAGCAAAACCACAGTGGTTTAGAGTAAAAATTACTAGTCATATTTATTTATGTTAAGTGAAGGTAATTGTTTTTTGTGTGATATGTAGTGAAATGATAGGCTATACTCATCCCTGATATTACATTTCCCATTCCAGAATTAAAGGACCCACGATCCTAAATCTTAAAAGCCTAATAGGCAGGCATAATACATGTACAGCCTTCAGGCCCAGGATAAAATGTAGTACCGAAACACTCAACCCAAATATTCCTATTGTTCCCCCAGCTGAGTGCCTCTCATCTACTTGCTATACTTTTACCATCCCTGAGTTATCATTGTGAAATGATTTCATGACTTATAAGTCAAGTATGGTTATGCATGTTTGGCAGCTTTCAGATATGCAGTACAAATGGTAATTATAACCATTCTAAATGATGCATCTTCCCAGTGCTTCAGATTCAGTGAGTTAACCTTAAATGCAAGGCAGATTTAAAGATTAACAATTTACTTAGATAAAGGAAAACAGAAAATATAATTAATCATTTGCCTATCCTTCAACCCTAGTTTACAAAACCATGGTGCAACTTTATTGAGCTCAAAATTGAAGGGTGACAAGGTTAATACATAGCTTTAGACCTCATGGTTTCATTAGCAAACACATTACAGACTGCAAAGCTGAACTGACAGTAATGCTAGGCCCAAACAAAGTAAATAATTACTGGCTTGGCAAATGAGGAAGCACTTGCAGAGTTTGTTTACATTTGGTTTTTGGAAAATTCATGTTGGCAACAAGTCAAATACAGTTTGACTAGTAACTGTGACAATTGCTCACAGATGCAGCTGGAAGAACAACAAAAGAATGGATTTATGGTTCTTTTCTCTCCTGCATTTTTCCCCTTTGTTGCCTTTTTTCTCATGTTGTTTCTTCTATCTTTCTCCCTTTTTTTGTCTCCTTTTTTCTCCCTTATCTTTACCATTTTGGATCAATAACAAACTTGTTGCCACAAAGATAAGTGGGTTTTCATGGCAGATGGACCTTGGAATGTATAAAAATCTCATGTTGCATTTTGTCTTTTGGCCACATATTGGAAAAGACACAGCTGTGTTCAAGCTGCACTCATAAAAGCCTTGCTCCCCAACAAAATGTATGAGTGCCCTCAATTCTTGTAGGCCTGTACTGGATTTTCAGGAGAAATGCATCACTTCCATGCTGGTTCACTATTAACAAACTTTATCAGATGCCAGGGGTAAAGAACTGTGTCTAGCCTCAATTCCTTCTGTGAAATTCATTGTTTGGCTATATAGAACTTGAACATATTGCTTGGAATACAAATAATAAGGCAACCTATGAAAATGGAAAATAATTCAACATCCTGTAGTTGACCTAGAAAAATTTTGAAACTGCAGTTCCCTTTCCAATATTTTATATAGAATGCAATTATTCTCAACACTGAATATATTCAACTTCCTAATATGCATTAGTATCAGAGGATAAAGAATCAGAAAGAATCAAGCATTAATAAAGAAAGCTCACATACAATCAGACAATTATATAACACATAGTCAACTAATTATACACAGAAGTGGACTGATCATGTAAACTCAAGAAAAGTTTACAAGCAGAAAACAACAGCAATTGTTAGAGATCACTTTCAGTCAAAGTGAGCTGAAAGAGTTTGGTCAATTCTTGTCAGATCATCTCATTTCATTAAGTGCATTTCACACAGGAAAATTAAGATTCCTAGTCCAATCAACAGAAACCTACTTTATCTTCCCACCTTAGCAAACTACCAAATGAAGTCTCATTAACCCATGCTTCTGAACACTAGTAACACCACTAAAATAATTTGAAATTAAGCATATAGACCATAAAAAGAAACTTTAGTGATCACTTGTGTATCTTAGTTATTTTGCAGTTATTTACCATTTATTGTTTATAGTATGCTAATGTCACTACATTTTTATTAGTCTGAAAATAATTAAAATACAAACTGTGTTAAATTACATTTCTGCATTTCACAGAGCAACTATAAAATAACACAATAATTTTCAATGCTCATTGCATTCGCCTCAGGTAAACAGAATGAGAAGGAGCAGTCCTCTCTGAAGAGCGATCAGGCCAGGATACCCTAGGCATATATACTCCTTCAAGACCTTGGGTAGATGACAAGATTTTCTCAGCTTGGTCACATTCACTGATTAAGGACCAGAAAGGGCCATGTGTGCTGTCTCTCCAGGCTATAGATGCATTGACATCTGAATATTGCATAAGAGATTGTCCTGTGACCAAGATATGCCACTATTTTTCTTTAACTCCTCCATCATTCTCTTCGCAGGAGAGAGCGTGTAGGAGCAGAGAAGAAATATATGTGGCAAGCTGCAGCATTTGAGCATTCTCAATTGAAATAAATTAAGCTATTCAGTAAAATTGAGTATTGTTAATTGATGCCATCATCACTAAGTTTTCCAGTAAAATGTTGGAAGAAAGTGAGACAAAAAAGGTTTAGAGAGAGATTAAAGTTCTCAATAGCTGCAGAAAAAAGTACATTTGTAAATACGAATTTAACTAGGGAAAAATCCATAACAAGAAAAAACAATGAGAAAATGGCATGGTAGAAAGTACTTGCAGACGGTGTATGAACAGAGTGCAATATTGATTAAGGTATATTCTAATCAATATACAGATACTTCAATGCTTTAAATGCGGTGGCTTTGATGGCCTAAAGGGAACACTGTTCCACTGAGTGCAAAGGTTAGATACCTTTGCTCTAACAACTGTAGAGATGTGATACAGTCTAATTATTATGGGGAATCAGATTCTTACACAACATGCCGAAAGTGCTAAATATCAAGGAGGTAGGCAACACTGGCAGAAATGTGTTGTTTGTTTCTTTTTAACATAAACATTATTTGAGTAAGACTTATAATGACATTTCAGCAATATTGCATTTATCACCTTGATATCAGTAAGCGTCCTCTAAATTTATCCCTACTAATGTTAGTTAACAGTAGAGAACACTGGTGAACTGCATGGAAGTTTGAATTTCTTTGCAGAGAAACATCATCATTACACTCAGTGTATTTTATAAAAAATACCTGGTTTTTCCTTACCTTTTGTCCAAAACCCATCAATATTATTTGGACATCAGAAAATTTGCCTTACTCTGGGAACTTTACTGAGAAATAATCAGTAGAATGACTCTAAAGAGTCATAATGACTCCAGAACTCACAGTGTTCTGCTGATGCCCAGTGGAAGATCCGTGCATAGAATAAGTGACTGTGACTCAGTGAGTGACACCTGCATTGGCTTTACTTTTTCCCTTCCCCAGCATAGGACACTGGCTGGAAATAGCACCTTCTAAATCTGCACAGTTCTTAAAACCGTATCTGTTGTGAGCTGACTTTAATTCTCTGTACCTGCCTCTCCAGGTTTAATGGGAGTCTCAGCAATTTGGCAGAAGAGTGATGTCAGTTTTCACAACCCGTGTCAGTGCCAATTCATGAATTTGCAGCTGCCCTATCCTCTACAGATCAAAACCTGTTTGATCTCAGTCTTTACCATCTGCTATCTCATGACTAAACCAGAGGAATCATCTCCCAAACTCAGGTAACCATCATCTGCATTAATACAGGTCTGGATTGGTATGCCCCAACAGCATCTTAGTTTCTCCAGAGATCTGAAGTTGTCCTCTATTGATTGCTATATAAAAAAAGGTTTTGTAGTTTATTCTTTTACACTGATTTTATTTTCAGGAAGATGAAAATTGAAATGCCTTGGTAGAAATAAAAGTGGTAGAGCTTTATCTGCATTACATATAACCTGACCAGAGTTTAAAATGGTCATCAACATCAACACTGTATCACTTTGTGCTATGCAGACTTCATTTGTTGAATTCAGTGGTAACTACAGATGTTTAACATCTCTTAGTATCAGGCACATACAAAATAAATCTTCTGAACAAGCTATGCATAAAAATACATATATCTGATAGGAGTCTAAGATTGCCTCAGTAATATGCAATATGTTCCACTAATCCTTTCCAGTGATAAATCCCAGCTAACAGTAATAAACATCTTTGGATATGCTTCATAATGTGTTTAAAAGTCAACATAATTTTTCATTTTTAGAACCGTTGTTAGCTTTTTTTCAAATATTGAAAAATATTTGTAAAAATGCTTTAGAGTAAATCTGAGCAATTTCTGTGTTCATCAGCAATTGATAGTTGTGACAGTATGAGAAGCAGTTTTTCAGGAGTGGCATCTGATTTTGTAGACTTACATTAAGATGTCAGATAAATATATTATATTAGAAGATCCAAATTCAAGTTGCAAGCTCAAACAGGAAAAACATAATTAAGGATGACTAAATGTAATGTCTCTGTCTTTACTAATATGATGTATCCGTCCAGTGTAACAAAATACTAACAAAAATGTTGTCGTGGCACTGATAGACAGATTCCACATTTACTCTAGGATTACACTAACAATTACCAGCAAGGTCTAGGTTGAACATGCCCTGAATAATCTGGAATGCCTGGCAGTTAGAAGTTTTTACATACCAGAGGACTTTCCTAACTAGAGCAAAGAAAATAATTTAGGATGGCAAGAGACTGTTAATTGTATTAATACCTCAGAGGGTTTCTAGAGCTATTCTGCCTAACACTCTGGAGCTGAATATATGTGAAATATTGACACTTGGAGGAAAGCCCTCTGAACTACAGGAAGGACAGTGGAAGTGAATGCTTTGCTCAGGGGAAAAAAGAATGGCATTTGATCCCACTGCTCTGTCTTGTGGCCCTTACAAAGAGCATTTCCAAAAGAGAGTAAGTACCAATAGTACTTACCATGCATTGGTGAGATCTTAGCAGAGTTTATCTGAGATTAATTCATTGTAAGATGAGTGGAAAAGAAAATAAACTTCAATAGCAATTCAAGTATACAAAGTACCCGTATATGCAGTACTGCTTAGAGACAGAAGAAAAAGTGCTGCTGCCTGTAGATGGCTGGGAGATTGGTTGGCTGCTTTGAAGATTTTTTAATGGCCTCAAGAAAATAGGTCTGAGCTTAATCAAATTTAGCACAGGCTACCTTTTAAGAAGCAGAATGCATGAGTTAGGATTAACATTAGAGAATTCTATACAGTTGCACCTAACTACCAAACCGCAAAAGACCTAAGAAGCTAAAGCAAATCACTAGCATTCAAACTGCTGACTTTTAAAGCACTGAAATTTAAGTCTGAATGTTGCAACCTAAGACACCTCCAGTCAAAACAGGAAACAACTTGACAAAAAAGAAGAAACTACTCAATGTGTCCATTCTTTTTACATAAATCTAGTTTAATTTGTCTCTCTAATGTGATCACATCTTTGCATGTTCATAGTACTAGTCAGGATTTTGAAGTCTAATGCAAATGTTCAAATATATACTTAAGCAATATAAAAATTCATGCAATGTGAACCTAAAATATTAATTTATCTTTCAAATATATCATCAAAGTCTAAAATATAAGAACAGTTTCATTTTCTCTTACTAGGGAAAAATAACAAAGGGAATGAGATCAAATAGCTATATTATAGCAAAATATAGATGAAAAATGTCCTGATACAGAAAAAATTAAACCAATTCATTGCTATCAAGATCTACTTTTGCTGTGACTCTTGCAAGCCATCACCGAGTAAGTCAATAATCTTTTTGTACTATCATCTCCACCTTCTCTTTGCTGTTGCCTTTTGCTTTCCACTGTCCTGTAGCTTCTGCATTTTCCTATGAAGAATTAGGCTAAAATATCTTTGAGACAGGGACCTCACAGTGTTTCTGAATACAATAAACTGTCTAGCCCAAACTGGGGAAGTGTGAAATAATAAACAAGCCAGCCAACCAGCCCTCACACTTCATCATGTCCCAGTGGCTTGCAGTAATATTTGAATGCATTGTTCCATCTCATAAAATCTGGCCATAATACAGTACTTTGGGGAATCAGGAAATAATGAAATTGCTGTCACTGTTGGCTCTGTCTACATTATACCAGGGCTGAGTCTGATGTGGCTAAGGGACACGGATACCATGTCTGCTGTGTTTCCTCAAACAAAAGCAGTCAGGCAGGTCAAAGCAGATATTTCCCATTGCACCTCCAAGATCTTACATATGACCCTTCAGCAGACCTAAGGCCTACCTAGCCAATCAACCAGGGTTTTACCTTCTCTTGGTTTTGTTGTCAGGACAGAAAACAGCAAGCTAACCAGAAATTCAGGTCTAGGACATTTTAGCTAACAGCTAAAAGGTAGTAAGGAATAATATTGGGCATGGGTTTAGAGCACCTACAGCATGCCCACAAGCTTCTGGTCATTGAATTGGTACAAACGTACTCTGTTGGCTGAAAACTATTTAAAATCTATGAAAGGGTAACTTTGTCACCATATGTTTCATGCCATATTGAGTATCCTTTTTATTACTACAGTCAATATAAAAGTGAAGATAAAGCAGAATAAAAATCATGTTGTATGGCATTTCAAGAGAAAAGCTTTGCTGCGTTTACCTCAGTGTGAAACACATTCCTAATGACAGCTGATACTCAGTTCAAAGAACATCTTTTAAGCCTGCTGTTGCTGACCTTGTAAGCACAGTAATGTATTTTAGTATAAAATCAAGCAGATTATCCTAAGCCATCTTCAGCAATAGCGTTAAGTGACTGAAAGTCTTCAGTATGAGTTCAGAGACAAGACAAACCACACGCAAAAGACATTCTATATTCCTCAGACTCTAGGAAAGTTTAAACCACAATTTTCATGGAGAAATCATGAGATGCAAATTGGTGAACAGGCTTTATTAATTCAGCTGTTAACTTGTTTTGTTTACATACTCCTGGGCAGAACAGCGAATTTCATTGGTTTTGTTAGATTGAAGCTGTGTTAACTCCACGTATGTACACCAAATCAAACACACAGAAAATGAAAATCCTGCCTCCAAATTTAAAAATACCAACCATAAATCAACACTGACCAAATAAAGTCATTGATGGGGACAGACCTTTTAGTAGGGCTTCTTACAATAGGACAGAGGGTAATGGTTTTAAACTAAAAGAGGGTAGATTCAGACTAGATATAAGAAAGAAATTCTTTATGATGAGGGTGGTGAAACACTGGAGCAGGTTGCCCAGAGAGGTAGTAGATGCCCCATCCCTGGAAACATTCAAGGTCAGGTTGGACGGGGCTCTGAGCAACTTGATCTCATTGAAGATGTCCCTGCTCACTGACGGGGGGTTGGACTAGATGACCTTTAAAGGTCCCTTCCAACTCAAACTATTCTATGATTCTATGAAAGTGGGGTCGAAAAGCGTATCTGTGACAAAATATACAGCATTTAGTAAGATTATAGCAAATATATGTACTGGGAGGGCTGTGGGTGGAATAGTGATAATCCATTAATAGTGTCTAGAGAAGAGTTATATGTAATGTCTTTTTAAGCTTTGAAGGTTGTAGGCTTTCCCTCATATAACCCAAAGTTGCTCAAGAACTCTGGCAAATCTGTAGTAGGTGGGAAAAAGATTTCACTCTGAATTAAAATAAAAAAAAGTAGAAAATAATAACAATACACCCCCTAGATGTGGGGAAAAACCCCACTCAGCTACTCTTTCCCTCTCTCTTGTTACCTCATAATTTTTCTTTATTTCTTCCTTAGTAAGCTCTTCCCTCTTTCTTAAAGCAGTAATAAATCACACTATTTATTGATCTATTTTCCTCACATAGAGGAATTTCTGAGCATACTTTATTCTTTAAAGAAATGTATCTGCATAACCTTGTACTTTGTTAACCATGCTAGAGGCATCACTGGAGTAACTTATTTCTTGAGAGCCCTGTTTAGGTTTCTCAAAACAACAGAGAAACCTTTATTTCAGCTATACCATGTCTCCTTTGTTCTTTGTAGTCCCTCTAGGCTGCTCATAGACAAAGCAGAACCCTACTCTGCCTCTCTACCCTCACCCTCTGGATTCTGAAAGACAGATCACATCCAATTTTACTTCGAATGAGCAAATTTATCTAATCGAAATGTCTGCAATTATAGCATTAATGAATGAAGAACAACTAATATTTAAATAGACGATAGGTTTTAGTTTACATAACTATGTAATTCCACACAGAAGAATCAAAATATAAATACAGCAAAGCTAGCAAACCATGAACAAAAATTTATCTTTAAAACCTTTACGTTCACACACACACACCCCCGCCCAAGTTTTTTAAATTTAGGCAAAACTAATTTATGACCAAAAGCTGTTCCATAGTATTTTAATGCTTCTTATATTAGACACCAGATCTTAGTTTTGCATTTCAGTGTTTCTGGCCCATACTTCAATTTTAATGTGAAAACACCACATACAATTTTGCGTAGTATTGATAGTTTCAAATTGTTTAAACGGATTACGGTATTTTGCATATTTTACATATGACTATGTAAGTGTGATTTTTCACAATCTTGTAATTCATATTTTAAATTGTTGGAAGCATGTATTTTAAATGTTTATATGTAGTTCTACATTACATATGTATTCTGCATACCTCCAGATTCTATCTGTGGACATGCTGAGAGTAGCCATTTATTATGAAAACTTTAGCTTAGCAAAACATTAGGAGGCTTAAATTGTACATCAAGAACTAGACTGTACTTGCCTGCTATCAAGTTCTTTAAATAAAGGCAAGAATTTTAATGTATTTTTACAGGCATTCACTTAGGTGATGACATTTTGCCAAAATCAGTAGGTTTTTCTCAGATCCATAAATAGTGTAAGTACTTCAAGAATTGCAAATAATCTTACTGCAATTTTTCGGCACACTATCAACTATGTTTTCAAGATGAGAAACCAAAAATTCAGCCTTAATTAATCTCTCTTACTGTATAATGGGTCCTTTCTATGGAAAAATCAATACTTTTCCCAAATAAAGGTACACAAACCATGTCACAACATGAGAGACTACTTGTCATGTTTGGATTTAAGACTAGGTGTCGCTAGCAAAATAACACCATGTAATAATACCACACCTGAGTTACGTTCATGATCAGCTACAGTCCATTCCTAAGGAAGACAACCAACTGTAGAGTGTTGCTTGTTAATGTGCTGAGCTATGAACCTTCAGCCAGACAGGATCAAAGTACAGCTTTGCTCTGCAGGTACAAAGTAGCATTTTATAGAACAGTGCACGCTGGCCTTATTTACTTCTCTTTTAAAATACAACAGTAACAATCTAGCAGGCTCCTAATCTGTTTACTGGCCTCCAAATGCAGAGGATTTATTTAACATTTATCATCAAGCTGACCTACCTCATAATGACATATCATGTTGCAGGAAATGAAAGAATCTTATTCCCCTGCTTTTTCTGTGAAAATAGAAATTTATGTTCAAAGATTCTACTTTTCTCTACTCGTTAGATGTAAATATGTCAGAGATACATTAAAATGGCATTCAATATAGACTACTATTTTTAAAACAAAGTTGTCATTCTACTCCTGCTGAATTGCTCATAAATTCAAGTTTGAATAAAGAGATCAGATTACATTAAATGCATTTTGGTATCTATAAGTTTCTGCAATGAATTAAAACTGGCTGATCATGTCTCAAGTGCATTTCATTTTCCATTGATTCATGTACTGCAATATAACCTTCAAAATTCCCTTATGCCAACAAACTCACTCAGATATGCTGAGTGCAGGAGCAGATTAAAGTGGCTGTAAGATTGAAAACTGTATCAAGACATCAGATAATGCAGTAGAGGTATAATGAAAGTGTAAACAAAACCTGTAAATGTACAAATTACTGTTCATACAATCCACTGCTGAATTCAAAGGAGAGTTTTGGTGTAAGAAGAAGATATATTAAACCAGGACAAATTGGTAACGTCACCATATTGAGATTGTTTCACTGTGTTCCATTTAAGAATTTTCTATTCAGGACTCAGCACTGAAAAATATTTACTCTCCCATTCTGTGGAAATAAACTTTATCCCAAAGTCAAATTTAAAGCTAAGATGTTTTAAAGGCAGGACTAAGAAAGCACCACATCTCTCTGTCACCTGCTTGTTTTTTAAGTTACTTTCAGAAATAACCTTTCATACTTTCCTTGTATATGAGCTTTTTGTTCCTGTGTTGTGAAATCCAATCCATCCTTTAAAGGCTTTTTAAGCTGGCAAAAATGCATTATTACTGATCTAGTAACTTCTATTGTTTCAGTGGTAGCTATGGTTATGGATGAATGCTTTCAACAGAAGTTAAAAGAGATAATGAGTCTTTAATGATACAAAATCAGAGCCTTGTGTGCTTAGTGAAGCCTGACATAAGCTTCAGCTTTCAGTTAGCAAGGGGAGCTTACACAGTATCTTAGTTTTGCACAATGAAAACATTCACAAAAGTGTTTTCTTGCACAACGTTGTATCTCCCAAGATACTATCAGCAGAAGCTACCTAAGGTGCTAAAGGGTTAAATGAAATGAATTGGGGGGGGGGGGGGAGGGGGAGGTAAAAAAGAAAAAAAAAAGACACATCTGGCAATGATGAAAATAAAACTCAGTTTTGGTAATTCAATATATCTGTTTATGGATCTTTTGCTGTTATCCTTGTGATTTTCCTGTAGACTTCTCCTCCCCAAATATATGAAAGAATTGCACTCATCTAACACTCCAGCACAGCAACACTGGTACCAAAGATGCCTCCTTACATACCTGCTAAAGGATATGTTTAAAGAACAGGATGCTCTTAATCTGAGCATTGATTGTAAACTGTGATAAAATGTGCATATCTTTGCCTTGTAGCTGTGTGGGTCCATTGATTTTGAACTAGATTGGGTTTGCGCACATTTACAATGCACTGTACGTGATTTGCAAGTGGGAGATTGTGTATCCAGAGCAATGCATTTGCACTGACTGCTGCGTTGGGGCAGACCTGATTTCCATGCATTTGACCAGTCTCGTGCCACTGTATCTCCATATTGGTATAGTAATGTGTTGAATCAAATCCACCACGAAAGGCACAATATCAAAGAAAGAAATACTTGTACCATTCACCCAAGCGTCTGCCCTTTAATAGCTTGCCTCTTGCACCAAATAGAAGATTAGCGATGATAAATAGATTGACTGCAATTTCAGTCACAGTAACATGCTATGAAAACATCTTGCATTCAGTGGCTAATCCAGACTTCTCCCTTCTCTGCCAGACCGCAAACCTTTCATCATAAACTTCTCCATTCATCTTACATTGGCATGAAGGGACAGCCCCTATTGAATACATCTACAGATGTTTTATTAGTAGCACATGTTTTAGATGCTGGAGTTATATGAGAGCATACTGCGATTCAGCTGCAGGTGTTTACTAAATAGGAAACAAGTAAAAATATCATGGAGGCACTCTAGGAATGAAGCAGTTCAGTATAAATTTAATTTACTCTGTGTTTATGTTAACTGATTTAAATAGAAATCTGCTGCTCTTCTGAGTTTAGTCTGATTCCCCATAACACAAATTTCCCTAGAGATGCCTGCTTCAGTCCTCTGACCACCCCTTCTACACTGTCATGTTTAGTAACGAAATGCCAGCTCCACGCCAAAGGGAGAAATATACTCTTCACATATCCTCAGGGTGCCATGGCGACCAGGGAGGGGGGGGGTGTCCCCATGCAGGGGCTCAGGGCAAGGCCTAGCAGCCAGGGCCTGTCCAGGAACGGGGCAGCCGGTGGGCGCCAGGCCAGCCCCAGCCACGGGCATCAGGCACTTCCATGGGGACAGGCCGAGGCTAGGCCGGGGTCTAGGCCGGCGGACGAGCCTGGCTCTGCAGGGCCGGTGGCCAGGTAGGGCAGGGCTGCAGGAGCTGGAGGCCTGGCCTGCTGCGGCAGCACTGGGGCCCAGGGGGGGTCTGACGGCCCTGGGGGGCTGCCGTGGGGTCCTGGGTTGTGCAGGGTCCTGGCCTGTGGGCTGGGTGGGGATCCGGCAGGGGTAGTCAGGGCTGGGGGTGCCCTCGGGGCCGTAGCAGATGTTGCAAAAAGGTTTAGATGATTCTATATTTAAATTTATCTAAGTACGTAGTATCCAATTCCTGGTTAGTTTTTTCTTATAGATGGTCTCTACATGTTTTACAGAAAGCTCAAATTGGGTGAGAGAGTGTGAGGAAAGAGGGGAGTGGAAAGAGATGTTTCAATGCCGTTAACAGGTTATCGAGTCATGGTTGTTTCTCTTTCAAAAACCAAAGTGACAGAAAGGGATTTCCAAGTGAATTGTCACGTAATTAGTACAGAGAAGTATTCGTTTCTTCTTATCACTCATAGTAGTAACGGGTTTATCCTTCCTCCATGTAACTTTTGTTTGTCTTCTATAGTGTAGCTGTAATTCTGAAAAAAGAATAAAACATAACCTGTGTAAATTTATCAACAAAAAAACTCCATGAATAAATATCACATCTATTCTGGAATGGATACTTTACCTTAAGAAGGACAACTATAAGCTCCTAAATAGCCGGAATCCAAGATAACCACATAGGATATAGCAAAGGATCAGATTACCATGTTCAGACTCGGAGCCATGTTCAGATAGAGCACAAGAAAGCCCACAGATAAGAAATCAAAGGATTTTAAAAAAAAAAAAAAAGGCACTTCCTTTCACTCAGTACTTTTAAACTTGAAGATCAAGTTATTTGCAGGTACTAAAGTTTTTTGTCCCTTAATGGTCAGCAAAAAGGAAAACATTTCATTTGTTTAATATGCTCATAACGGAGGGTTTAGCTTTTCATTCACTAACAACATAGATAAATACCCAGTTAATTTCAATCATATTGTAAGTCCAAAGAACATATATTAAGAAAAAAAGCAATTTAAAATTAGATTTACTCTTGTTAAAAGGTGCATCCTTTAAGCTGTCAAGACATGTAAGAATGCGACAAAACATAAATCAGTGCAGTGAGATATGTCAGAATTTTAACAAAAACACTTTTCCTAAGGTTAAAAAGTGTTTAAACTGCTGTCATTAGCAATAGCTTCTGATTATTTTATAGGCACATAATAAGAATCTGTGCTTTCTATTCAAAATGTCCACATTTAGCTTTTCAAGTATATGTTCATAATATATATAACAGGTTTCATCTTAAGGGGAAAATAAAAAAATCTTTTCTAACAAGAATAGTAAAGATAGGCATGGGTTGGGTTTTTCAGAAGTGTCTTCAGGAGCAGGAACAGTAAATCACATGCATTATCAGTGTGTATTTTGATCAGCTTTGCATGACAACTAGTCCAAATGTATATAATGCAACTCTCAGTATTACACTGGGATCCTTCAAATTGAACAGCCCCATTTCAAAGTAAGATCAGTTGATGATAGCAGGTTTCCATCAGTTACCATCTTTGCACTTCAAAGTAAATGTGTGAATAGTTCATTAGCATCTTACCAAATCTTACCTAAGCATATACAACTACACTGTGTTTATACAAACTGCTGTATGCAGGCACTGAATAGCCGTTCTGGCTCTGAACTACCCTCGGGAATGAAATAAATTGAACAAAATTCAGAGATTAGTTCTGTTGCTAGTATTTACAACATTTTGTTCCTTAACCTCCTTTTCCACACCATTCATGAGTTTATAGCTGTCTATCCTACCCACATTCAACCATTTCCAGTTCAAGAATAGTAGTACATATCTTTGGTTCCTTCTCTACAGCTTTTCTATTATATGATTCCTGAGATCGTGGTAGACCTGTACACAGTATTCAAAACATGGATACACTAATTAAACAGTGGTGATTTAATGATATTTTGGGTTTGATTTCTATTTTTATTAGGAAAATTTACAACACTCTATCTACCTTTTTGACACTGTGCATTCAGCTGATGTGAGCCGACAACCAAGCAACTCCAGACCTTCTAGAGAGGCAACAGGTATTTTATATTCCATCACTTTTATCTATAATTAGGTTATATATTTCTTACATGCACTGTATTTCACCCAGTCATTCTGAAATTCTTCTACAGCTCTTTGAGAACTTCTCAAGAATTGGCTGGCTTGCTTTATTTGGTATCATAGACAAGCTTCGTCACTTCTAGCATATTTTTTCTCAGTGATATGCAAATAGGTGTCCTGGTTTAACCCCAGCCAGCAACTAAGCACTACGCAGCTGCTCACTCACTCCCCCCCCAACTCAGTGGGACAGGGGAGAAAATCAGAAGGAAAAAGGTAAAACTCATGGGTTGAGATAAGAACAGTTTAACAGAACAGAAAGGAAGAAACTAATAATGATAGTACTAACAATAATAAAATGACAAGAATAATAATAAAAGGATTGGAATATACAAGTGATGCACAATGTAATTACTCACCACCCATGACCGATGCCTAGTTAGTGCCTGAGTGGCAATCCCACCCACCCCCACTCCCCCCAGTTTATATACTAGACGTGACATCATACCGTATGGAATACCCCTTTGGCCAGTTTGGGTCAGCTGTCCTGGCTGTGTCCTGTGCCAACTTCTTGTGCCCCTCCAGTCTTCTTGTTGGCTGGGCATAAGAAGCTGAAAAATCCTTGACTGTAGACTAAACACTACTGAGCAACAACTGAAAACATCAGTGTGTTATCAACATTCTTCTCATACCGAACTCAAAAACATAGCACTGTACCAGCTACTAGGAAGACAATTAACTCTATCCCAGCTGAAATCAGGACAACAGGTTAAACAGAGCAGAGCTTGGGAAACCTCTTTTCATTTTGAAAGCTGCTAATGAATTCCTAGTCTCTGTTTCCTATCTTTAGTCTGTTACGAATCCATAAAATTATCTTCCCTCTTAAACCATGGCAACTTTTCTGTAAAAATTTGTAGTGAGAGATTTTATCAAAAGCTTTTTGAAAACAAAAGAAAAATTTAATAATGCTATTATGCTTAACTGCTTTCTTGTTGTTTCCTCAAATATTTAACAGAAGGCTAAGACATGACACTTCTTTGCAAAAGCAATGTTAAGTTTTTACTGGCATATACTTATTCTTGTCTTTTAATCCTTTTCTAATTACATCTTCCACAGTTTGCCTATGACCAAAGCTTTGTTAGCCGATAGTTCACTACATCATATTGTAATGCTGCTTAAGATCTTTTGCCATCTTCCATTTCTCTCACATGGTACATTCTGCCTATGAGACAAGAAATAAAATCACATTTCATCACATTGCAACTTTAACCTAACAACAGAAAATGGCTTTGGGATTCCAAAGGAATATTCAGTTCACATTGTCCTCTAGGCAGAAAAAATGGGGAAAATATTTATCTATTCAGCAAAGTAGTTACACATTGTTCTTTTGAGGACATCATCTGTGCATATGGTCAGAAATACATAACATTATCTAGCATAACTATCTTATAAATGCCTGTACTCTTACAGTTCAAGACTGAACAAGGTGTGTTTAATATGTACATAAAGATGCTCTCTATGTGTTTCAGATGGGCTTTTATTGTCTATATTTTCAGATGACAGATTAAAAACTATTTCCATAGTATCACTATTTTTGGTTGATGAACCACATGTAACTTTTTATTTGTATTTCAAATTCATTAATGATATTATTTCTTACACTAATTGAGAGCTATAATGCATTACACAAGAGTGTTCACACAGGATAATTTGAAGTACCTAATGTGTAGTAAATATACACAGCAGATTAGTGCACACTAGTATCCTCATGTTAGATAAACAATCTCAGGTAAAATGCAGAAGTCAACAATTTCTGTTTTCTAAATTTCAAATATGTGTTGAATAAGTCTTTTGTTCCATTACCACAAAAACTCTTGACTTTGTTCTTCTCTGTGACTATCTTTTCAGTTTATGGTCCTCGTTTTGTTATTTCTAATATATCAGAGAAGAGCCTGACTCATTGTTGTGGTTTAACCTCAGCTAGCAACTGAGCACCACACAGCCACTCTCTCACTCCCCACCTCTGGGATGGGGGAGCAAATCGGAAGAGTAAAAATGGGAAAACTCGTGGGTTGAGATAAAGACAGTTTAATAGGTAAAGCAAAAGCCGCACACGCAAGCAAAGCCAAACACAGAATCCATTCATCACTTCCCATGGGCAGGCAGGTGTTCAGCCATCTCCAGGACAGCAGGGCTCCGTCACACGTAACGGTCACTTGGGAAGACAAACGCTATCACTCCGAATGTCCCCCCCTTCCTTCTTCTTCCCCCAGCTTTATATGCTGTGAATGATGTCATACGGTCTGGAATACCCCTTGGGTCAGCCGGGGTCAGCTGTCCCAGCTGTGTCCCCCCCCAACTCCTTGTGCACCCCCAGCCTGCTCGCTGGTGGGGTGGGGTGAGGAGCAGAAAAGGCCTTGGCTACCGGTAAGCACTGCTCAGCACCAACGAAAACATCCCTGTGTTATCAACACTGGTTCCAGCACAAATCCCAAACACAGCCCCATACTAGCTACTATGAAGAAAATTAACTCTATCCCAGCCAAAACCAGCAGACTCATGATGGAACATTGTGTAAAAATAGGACAAAGAAAGAGAGATAAATCCAGGGACTGTGGATGGAGAAAAGAATATTTATTTATTTATTTGCAGAAATGTTTCTGCTGACTAAGCCTGGAAATTAGAATGTGTTGTGAAATGCACAGGGTTTTAAATCATGGCTAAACCTAAACTAAAACATCCAGTACACTGAAGAGTTTGGAGAGAAACACAAAAATTATAGATGAAATCGCAGTGCTAAAAACAAAAGGGGAAATTAATGTGTGAAGGCCATATGTATTGTAACTGCACTATGAAGTTCCAGATATAGAGTAAGAATGGTAGAAATTTTTGATAAGTTAAGACTTGTCAAAATCTTTTGCCTTCAACAATTTCCTAAGTTTTACAGGTGAGTTTCATAGCTTAAAAAAAATGTTGACATCCTGCAGATGTCTACAGCAGTTTGTAGCTTGAATCCAAGGAAAATATGTGTTGTGCCAGCAGTCACTTAACAAAACTTGGTAAGGTCTATATTTACGGAAAAAATATTCTAAAATCTTCCTGTCCATAACAGGTAGGTAGATAGATAGATAGATAAATGGAACGGATTTCAAGGTTTCACTTACCTTTTGATATACCTTTTGTATTGACACTAGGAAAGTATTCCTTTTTCTTTCTCTTCCTTGTCAATGGAAACTTATTTGTAAAGGCACAAGACAGTGACTTTCATCAGCCACGTAGAATGCTATGTTTAGTGTTCAGTGTCATTAGATTGTTTTTTCTTTCGTGCACATCACCCTAACCTACCTGTTTTTCCCTTTGACATGCAATCATGTTCTGTATAAATTTACAAGCTGTGAGGGGAAACTTCCATTGAACTTAACAGTATTCTACTCAAAGCTTTCGCTACAATAAGATATTCTAGGTTAAACTCAGTAAAACTTTAAGTTGCACATACAACCCATTTGGCCATGTACTATTAAATTCATAATGATTACATGTAAATGACATTTTCTTCACATATAACTGTCTGATTTCTCCATACAAATGCTTTTTTCTTCACAAGAAAGATGTTTGTTCTGTGTAAACATTATATATTGCAATCTGATAGATGTGAACAATTTATATGATTTGACATCATTGCTTCTTATCCCACAGTTTGTGTTGCGAGATATAAATGTAAACTTAAATACAAAGTACTTGTATAAATGTATAATAAATGTAATTTTGTTCTAATTTCCTAAATATTTTCTTTTTCATAAAAAATATATCATTAAGACTTTAAGTAGTGTAAAATTTAACTGTCAGGTTCTGTTTAAACAGATTTTTTTTATACTTCCCCACTGGTGTAACCAGGAGCACTAGAGGATTTTGTTGTATTTGTTTCGGTGAAATGTTTTGAGGGACAGCTCATTGACAATGACTTCTGAGATACATTCTGCCTTTTGTTTTGAAACCGTCTTCTCTAAAATGTATGGTTTTCATCAACTTTGAAAAACAATGTAGTCTCAGCAATCTGCGAAAATTTACATGAAAACTCCATTGGAGGTCTTATGGTTTCTTTGAACATAAACATTAATGGAGTTTATTTTGTGAATAATTATTGATATAACATGATCTAATCCTAAGAAGACACATATGAGAAAGTTTCAACACTAGTATTTTTACTGAGATATATTAGAAAATTTGTATAAATAAAGTCATTCAGGTGTGTAAATGTTTTCAGTCTGGAACAATCAATTAAAACTAGAAAGGCTGTAAATAAGTCATAAGTGTCTATCATGTCACAGTTGATGAGTGACTCTTCTGAAATACTGATACTTAAATTAAGCTTAAAAGTCTCTGTTGAAATTGTTACAGATTGCTGTCAGTACAGTCCCCATATTTAAATTAAATTAATATTAATTTACTTAATTTTCATGCTCTGTATTGCACAGGTGCAATCATAATGAATGCCAAAAAAACGTTCAACAACATAAACTGTTATTTATCTACAAAAATTTGGGGTTTTAACCTTGATATCAATATCTATTACTCATAAATTAAAAAATAAAGTTCAAAAGCAAGAAGAAAAGGAGAGGGAAATGTGGTAATAGAATGTATATGGAAGAAATTTTATTCTATTTAGTCTCTATCATATTTGACAGCCTCATGGAGCACTGTAGAATACTACAAAAGTAACTGACCACTTGCAGTGCAATGTCTTTAAAATGTTGGAAGAAAATTTTGAAGAGTTTGTGCAACTACGGAAGAAAAATAAGCTTCTGATAGTTTAAAACAATCAAATTTGCATAGTATTCTTTCATAGCTAATACAGGAATCAGGATTATTAAACATGTTATTTACTTCCCTTTTAAAGGTGGACGAACTGTTGTAAGAACCATTATAATCAGAATACTTATTTACTGAAAAAATAAAATTTCTATTTTTTTGCCACTCCATTTAAAATTCAGGAATAAGAGGATATGGGAATCAATGAAATTATATGAGCTAAATAAAGTTGATGAGAAATAAAGTAGTGGATAATGCTTCACAGGGAGAAATCCATACCATGTGAAAGAATCTTTTCCTTCTTTGCAACTCTTTTTGCACAGGGACTACCTATACACTCTACAAGATGAGAATGTGTCAGTACTACAGTGAAAAAATTATTTTTTCATGAAAATAGGCATGAAGTATGTTTCATTTAAAAATAAAAATTTCTTAAGTATATAATGAAAATTAATACCGACATTCTCTCCATCAATACTAGGCTTTCTTGTTCTGTTGGATTTTTTTACGTTTACATTTTTTTCAATCCAAAATATTTCATTTGGACTCTCAGATCCAAGCAGTATAACTAATTACATTTGTATATTTTGCATAACATTGAAGCCTACAGTAGCAACAAAAGCAATATGATAATATGAAAAAAGTGTTTATTTTTCACTTCAGAGTACATTTTAGCTGGCTACTAAACCTCTGAACATAAAGAGCTATAATACAATACCCTTAACAAATAGTAATTTATTTATATAGCTCATATATGCCTAATAATATAGCAGTTGTTTTACAGGTTGCAACAAACATATTCTCAAATTGCAGTTGGGTTCTGTCATGAGCTCTCCAGTCACATGGAACTCTGTAGAGTATATTGAAAACTTTCCTGTGAAATAAGTCAACTGAATTTGGACTAAGAACATTTATTACACAACGTTGTTTTTCAGACTGCTTCTTGGAATCGTAGATGGGCTGAAGATTATAAACACAAGCAAGCAGGAGATGGGGGAGCTGAAAAGTATCCTGCAGAACAAAAAAATTGAGATTTGTTTTATGGTATTTAGAAAAGATAGCTAGAGCAATGAAATTACGATTCTTGACACTTTAGTGTTGCAATAGGCCTAAAAATAAAATTTAAATATAGACATTATTTAGCTAATTACATTTTCAGCAAAAAAAGTTCACATTATATAAAAAAGGGAAAATGAAGAGTTTGCAAAAAGATGATGCATTCTATGCAGTGTACAGTTATATGAATAGGTATTGTAAACAGCTCATCTTGACTTTCAGTTAAAATCAGTGGACACTTGAAAAGGCAGCTTGCTTATTGTGGGTAGAATCTTCAATGCTTAAGCTAGATGGTTACTGAAATTACAGGCAGTGAGTGCAGTTAGGAGAGTTGATCCACCTGAAATAATTACCTCTGCACTAACTGGAAAGAGATAGGGAATTCTGAAGATCTGCCAACTTGCCTAAGATAGGCATCTCTCTCTGCCTTTCACTCTCCTCCCATCAAATGTGTGGGATACTTGGGTATCTCAACATGCCAGTCCACTTAATAAATTAATGTTGTCCTCCTTAGCAAGAAAGTCTATTAATTAGGGGAAGAAGACCACCTTTCTATGCTAAATTTAGCTTGAAAATTAACTGCTAGCTTCTATCTCCTGTCCACAGAAAACTAGTTATCTTAAGAAATACTGTTTAACCAGTATACCAGAGTGAAATCACTGCATAATCAGAAGTTCTTGGAACCAGACCATGCAACAGCCAGCCTCATCTCAACATTCTCTGGTACTTTTCCATCATGAATTTAGGTTTTAATCAATAATGGTTGAATGTAGAATAGCTGTACACTTAAAATGTGGAACCATGTCCTTCCTAAAGATAGATGAAGTCAGCTTCCTCTGACTTGTGTCTGGTCTCATGTCTCAAGCATGTTCCTGGATAAACAGAGGCTCTGCTCTTGTATGGGCAATGAAAGAAACTTTCACACAGGCAAAACGTTTCTCCAAAGCTGCTTCCTATGGAAAGCTTTTGGAAATAATACAAGTTCACTACCCTCAGAGGGGAGAGTGGAGAACCATTTGGTTACTAGATGAGTGATCAAATACTATGTTTCTTTGGGAAAGGTGAGAACTACCTGCTTACCAAGCTGTTCATAAGCTTGGGAACATTAAACATCATATATTTTAAGCAGCATTAGGATGTTAATTTTCCTAAACATGGATCTCTCCAAAGCTTTTATCTATCCTTCCCAATTGACACTTCTGTGTATACATGTATCCAGGGCATTTGCAGGCTATGAAGATATCAAATTAATTTAAGTTCTTTAGGTGCTAGGAATGTAAGCACTCCAGGCTATGTAGAGCTGAGTTGGGTTTTAAGCATGAGTCCCAGCTTTGGCTGGATTTAATCATATGAATCATTCAGTATATAAATATGTCTTTTGGTGTTCAAAAGGCTAAAAGAAAAATTATTTCAGTTACGAAAGCTTTGGTTTCCTCTTCATTATTATCACAACAGATCAATGCATTAAACAATTGAAATTATTGTCAAGAATAGAAAAAATAATTCACACTACTGAGGTAAAGATGTTGAAGGAATCTACATATCATTTGTTCTGTTCATTGGTCAAACACCCATCCTTGTGGCGCCTGCTAGTTCTTAGGGCAATATTTTCAGTGGACTTGACTGTGCTGTCAGCCCTAACCTGGAGAAATCACTTTTGAGGGTTTGAGTCCTATATAGCAGAGACCTAAATTGGCCAATATGGAAGAAAGTAAAAAGTGGAACCCACATTAAAAAAAATTAAATAAATCAGTGTCATCGACAATAAAGGTGAAATAGTACCACAGTAAAATTGTAGTAAACTTACCAATTCAAATCTCAAATAGCAAATCATTACTTCAGTGTGTCATACCATCCTTTCCCTCTCTTTGGACAATGGGACAAGGCTCTGTCCATTAACATTCAAGCTGAATTTACACAGATTATGAACAGACTAAGCCTAGAAGCCAATACTTGCATAAATAAATACAATTTCTTTGCTTTCAACATCACTAATGGAAAATATTTATCGATATGGGTACTTCTGTGCTGTGATTTACTTGAAAAGGAAAACTGGCAGGAAGTCAACCTGACTTTGAGTGGTGACTTTAGCTATTATTTTACAGAGTAGAGATGTTTGGATTTCCTTCCCTGAATATCTGAGATTCGAAGCTGGCTGCAGAACAGGCTAAGAATTTTTTTTCATAAAAATTATTTTTTTCTCAAAAAATTTCCCAGTTCTTTTTGGAATTTTCTGTCAAAAGCATGATTCATAACATGTCTATAAGATTTTTTATGGGTGTAAAGATACTAGCCCAGGAGCTTAAAATCCTTTGTTATCTATGCAAAGGTACAAGAGTTTTATCTCCATGCTCTCCTTCCTTTCCTGTGTTGTGGAAAGCTATCTCAGCTTTGTAACAACAGAGTAATAGATTAGTCCCGTAGGTGGTTTTTAGCTTTGTTTCTGTTTTCAGCTGCCCCGTTATCTCTTAGTTCAAGCTAGCTCTAGTGGTATGATACAGTTGATAGAGAGCCAGTATGACCAACACAGAGCTCCTAATTTTGTCACTTAACCTGAGAGAGGAGGTGGAGAAATAAAAAGCATATCCCTCCAAAATTAAATGTCTATCAGAGAGAAACCAGTAATTCTAAAAGCCTCAAGAGGCTTATCCACTGTATCTAAATTCGTTGGATATATTGTACCCAATAAACTTTTTATTCTCATTTTAATGCTGCTCCAGATATCTCCGTTCCACCTATATCTAAATATAAATGGAAAAATGACACAGGTAATGACTTTGGACTCAGTAACTGAGAAAAAACCTCACACGCAGTGTTAGATATAAATTAATTTATGCTCATGGAAGATGGCAGAAATGATTCAAACAGGGTGGAAGCATCAGCTGACTTCCTTGGCATCCAAAAAACCACATTGAGGCAAATTATACAATTGAGGAAAATTATACTATTTGTAGAGAGACTTAGATTAAGGACACATGATGCATGGGAGATGAAATTAAATGCCAAGGGTCAATAAAAAAGTGCAACTTTAAAATAATTCACTCTCAGCTCTGGAATCAGATGACTCTTATCCTAGACATGTGCAGAAAACCTGTGGTTCTATGTCTACGTGTGCTTTGAAAGCTCCAGGCTTTTTCTTCTTCTGTTGTTAAAAATACTACTTGAAAGAAAGACAATCCCTGCTTCTGAAAAATGATCCTGGCCTATTATGAAAGAGAACACCCTAAACGGGTTGGACTTTTGGGCTTTTTTATAATGCTGGCCTAAATATTGCTCATGTTGCATTAAAACATGTTACAGTGCCTAGCTTTTGTTCAGCAAGAATTATTCTGGAGGCTTCACTTGATATCGGCTACCAAAGCATATTCTTTGTAGAATTTGAACTGCTAACGTTTACACGATGGAACAAAACTTGAAATACCTTCTTAAAATAGGCCATTTTTACAAATCTGGCATTAAGGCATTTCCAAACGATACCATAAATTAATAGTCGTAAAGGAGTTCCCAAAGATTTGGAACAAACAATAGCAATAGCAGTATTTATTAACTATTTATGAGACTTAAAACATTCATTGTGAAATACTGTGACAGTGTAGAAGCCTTTGTAGATCTTCAGATTTGTTTTACAAAACTGAAAACACATTCTTACAGTATATATGTAGCGTGCAGGAAAAGGGCTTAAATTAAGCTGTGCAACTTCTCACAAGCAACAGACCCAAGATATGCATGGGGACAGTTAGTGCACTATACCTGACCTTTGGCTAGTTTCACACGCTGCTATAAGATAGTCTTGTACCTGTACCTTTTAACAAGTGACGATGTAACAAACGGAACGTATAGTTAGTCAACAGGCCGTGCATTTGTCATGTGTGTCAATGCAAACAGCAATAATGCGCGCAAAGTATGAATTCAGGTGTATGTATAATTTTCTAGCTCTTTGGACTTTTATGAGTTCAGATCAGGTCAGGAAAGAGAAGCAGTCCTGTGTCCACACAGCAGCACGGTCTGACAGAAGAGATTGGTTAGAACCAGGCTAGTTCCATCTTCAGGTCCCACAGATTTTCTACAGGCTTAGACTGGTTGGTTCTCTCTATCTAACAACTGCTACAGTCCAGAGGTCAAAGTAGCAAATCTTCTCTTTGTCAGTTCTGAATCTACGAACAGTGAAGAACGAATTGACAAAAATTCTGCAATAATGACTACCCACAAAATTCTGTTTGTGTACCAAAATACGTATATATGTGTTTGTATCACACTTTGGTTTGTGCCAGCAGGTACACTCATTAATTTAGAATTTTAAGCATTTTAAGTCCATTTGAACTATTGAGCCCTGGAGCAGTATATGATGTCTAAAGTTAACATGAAGTCTAAGTTTCCTTTATGGGTGACTGCAAAGTATTCTAAAATAGCCACGCCATCAGAAGTAATATTAGGAGTCTTGGTATTTGACCTCCCTTTTGACAAGAAGGGCAGTGTTACACAGCAGCACTTTACACCAGTAACTCCGCAGATCTGTAAAATTGCTGATAGAGACCTAATTTACAGACTTTGCAAATAATATTTTGGACTTACAGGCACTGCTTTGGATTACAATAGTCCCCAACTTAAGATTTTTGTCTATTTCTTTGTATCGCTGCTCTATCTTGTTGTGACTGCTTGTGAAAGATTCACAAGTTTCTACATTACCTGAAACTCTGGAAATATTACATTTGCTCTTGTCTGAAACACGATCTGTGACATTATTGCTTGGAGAAGATTTTTCTACAGCTAAAGGGTTGAACATGAGCTGTAAAAGACTAGATTTGAAGGAAAACTAAAAATACCTAAAACTGAAGAAATGTTCTGAATCAGAATTCAGATGCACAAGAGGATTTTTTTTTAAATTATAAATTTAAAAGCTAATTAAATATTCTTAATATTATACATTCTTATTCAATCATATTTTTTTATTTATCCCAGCACATGTATCTAAATCTTGTATTTCATTGTTATTAAATATAAGCTATAAACCTTAAGTCAGAAACTTCTTTTAAAAAAGGCATCATTTGACATATCAAATTTTTTCAAGGTAGTACAAAACTTCATTTTGGAGATTGGATTTTTTTTCCCTATTCTTTCTTTTGTCTTGCTTTTTCTTTTGGCATAATGTCAAATATTGTCTTCATGCTAACAACTGATAGTTCTGCCTCTCCTCTCTTAATCTCCTTGTTTTCTCTCCAAATTATTTTTTTGTCTTGTTCCCCTGTTCTTTCCTTGATCTTGCCTTCTTTGCAGTTTTCTTAGCTTTGCTAAATCAGAGCTTTTCTGCCCTCCTTTCAATTTTTGCATACTTATTTTCATATTTAGCATAGATCCTTCTGTGAGCATCACAGCAATCTTGCCTGCGAGTCAGGCACATCCATAACCAAGGTTGGTTCTGATCTCACTCTTTCCTCATCTATGCATAATACTGGAGATTCTCCCTCTAAAATTCAGCATTCCTTTCCACCTATACAATCAGTCTGTGCATCACCTGAGGTGTCAGTGAATGCAACTGTACTTGTCTTTGGCCTTGATGCGTATCATCTTGCATCACTCATTAGTAGCTAGTGTTACCTCTCAAGAATTTTAGTAAAAATGCTTGAAGAGGCAATACATTTCAAGAAGCAAAATCTAACACAAGCTATTTCTGGTACTAACTGACTCACACACGCTGCTTGCAGGATTGCTTTACTTACTATCACTGAAAAGCAGTGCCTAAACCTTTTCTTTCCTGTTCTTCATTTACCTTTATTATGCTGATAGAATCTGAAAATATCAAGGAAGTAATTTAAAAATACTTAGAAATCTGTAATAATGCACTATAATGTATTACCCAAACTGATAACTTTTTCTAGTATATGAGCTGCTATAAGAAAAATATACTTTAAATAATGCATTCTTGTTGAATCCGAAGAGATCATGAAGTTTAAGACAAATACATAAAAAGAGAGCAAGCAAAAATTAGCAGATTTTAATTTTCAGATAAAATTAGGGTAGGATAGCAAAAGCAAAAGTAACTAAGGAAATGTAACTAAGAATCATACATAACTATAGGAAGAGAACTGAGAGATGTTATTTAGAATTGTGCTATTTTTGTACAAGTTACAAAAAAGTGAAGCTCTGGGGACTGAGTAGAGCTGTATATTCTTAGCATTTAATACTCACTTGCTCTTTCTGTCCTTCTCCCTCTGTATTGCATGCATACACATTTTAAAAACATATAGATATGGAGGCATCTTATATTGCATTGATGGATAATGGGAGCTTTATATGCTGTACGTAACAGAAAATTATTAAAAATAATTTCCTTATGTAATTTCTTTATAATGTTCTGTGGCCATAATTATGATTTTTAGTAGTATCTGAGAACTCCTCCATGAGTTTTATCACCTTCATCAAGACAGTTACGGGGGGGGAGGGGAGAAATAATTGTGGATTTATTTATTTATTTATTTATTTGAAGATATATACAAATAGAGAGAGACAGGTTTTAGCGACAACAAGTGCTGAAATCTCTGACACTTGCAATTACCACTCCAGCTGTGCAGTCCTCTTCCAACTTAACTGAAATCAGGAATTCATCATGTGCATTGATCTGTGCTTGAAGTGCTGCAAAGACATATACATTTCATGCAAATCTGTAACCTCTTAGGTTTGAAGTTTTGTGCTTAAGTCTTCTTACCTACTTTTTATATCTAGGTAAAATGGGTATCTCTTGATCTCAATGAAATAGCTACTTCTGAAATTGCAAATGTACAACGTACAGGGAGAGAACTAGATCACTCATTTCTCTCTGAAATATCGCACCTTAGCTTCGGTTGGGCAACATTCTAATTAAAACTGTTTTCCTGTAAAACAAGTGAGATTCCTCGTGATGGAAAAACCCAGAATTTTGTACCAGTGGTAAGAAAAGGTTTTGCGCTTTGAATGCCATACATCCTCATGCCTCCACACAAGACAGGCAATACACCCCACAGTTTCAAGATGCAAAACTAGCACTTTGGTGCACTCTGGTACCTTCTTAGATTATTTCAGGCATTTTGAACTGTGTGAAAAATTGCTCACATTTTGCAGTATTTCTGCTGCCAATCATTTAGATGCAAATCAGATATAGAACCAGAAATAAAGTGTATCAGTGATGTGCTTTTTTCTGTTCATGGGGTTAATTTTTTTGTCTATTGTTTGTTTTGAAAATAAAATAGATCATACCTGTGCTGCACGTATTCAGTCAAATCTTGTCTTGCACTGTCCAGTTCACACTGCTCCCAACACCAGCAGTTCAAGTTTGTGATTGTTTTGCTGTAGGAGGATTTATAACAGACGGAGTGAACTTTTTATTCAAGACACAGCATTTTTATTGCTTTTATCTAGAGGTTTACAGTAAGAGCTGAGAGTGTCTTTTAAGGGATTGAAGTGTGAAGTGAAAACGTTTGATTTTTTTTATGTTACATATTTATGTGACCTGCTTATCCAGGTCTCTTAGTGTAATTATTAGCACAACTGAAAGTCTTTCCTTCTAGGTTCATGTTTCTCCATGTGTAGCAGCTGTAAACCACAAATGAAGTTTCTAATGTTAGACAAGGTGTAGCCATTAGTTCCGCTAAAAAGCTCTAACCACCAGTGCTCATTGATTTCTAGTTTCATATATCTTTAATGAGGAGATTAAATACTTGTTTAGGAAGCAGAGCCTGGCTTAAGTGGTGTTTGCTCATATAGCATGTACAGTCAAAGACCTCCCTAATATTTCCCTTTGGTAATAGAAGTGAAAAAACCTTTATTGCCCCAAATATAAACCATTTAGCTAGTTCTGCAGCAGCATGGGATGTTTTATTATGGAAAAAAATCATTAGAGATGAAATGCTGCAGAAAAAAAGCCCTTTCTAATTGATAATAGGCGCTTTTTTTCCTGTTCTTTTATTTCTTTATGAACACCAGGGAGTATGCTAAATTCCCATTTCAACTAAATAAAATTAAAAAAAAAAAGAAAGAAAGAAAGAAATCTCAGCTAAGTTTCATTTTCTGGTCACACATTAAAAAGAAGAAAGGTTCTGTCCCAGGTGAATGAAGTTTAATGCAGTTCAAGAAAGGTGGGGATGCATTAACTAGTTCTCACCGAGAAACTAGCATGAGGAGAAGACTAGGGAAAAGTGGGACAGGTGTTGCAGTAGCAGATACTTCTGGAATGAGTGTCAAATGACAAGACTTGGGAAAAGTACAGAATCTCACTCTGTATGGAAAAAGCAATGAAAACATTCAGAATCTGCTACGGATATATGGAGGAAAGAAGTAGTGCTGTTCTCATGATTGATTTTCCTCACTAAATTAATGTAAAGTTCCTTTGCTCAGGGCATCAAAAAGCTTCAGCAGGGCTGCAATCAGATAGACAGATATAGATGATGATAGAGATAGAAATAGATAGCTATAGATGATATGTATCTAGATAGATACATACATATTTTCTGATAGTGGGACTGGAAATCTGATGTTAGAGAACAAGCAGGTTTTTGGGTTATGTGCTTCCCTCCCTGGTTCAATTGGCTTCCTGAAACTGCAATCATGAAGCAACAGAATTAAGTGTATAATGGAAAAAAGGTATTGGTTAAGATAGGTAGTCTAGAGAGCTTTGCAGAAGCCTTGGGCTTTCAGAAGTATCTTGCTACCCATCCAGATTTCAGGAAATCACCTGCTAATGGGTGTCAGTCTACTGCTTCTTCCATGATGGGATGAAATTATTGTATTTCCAATTCAGATGGAATGATACAAAAAAGGGTCCATTGGTCCCATTTTATGTGCTTATTTTGGGGCTGAACTGGATCATATACAACTTCTGAGAATTAGAGCAAAAATCACTCCTCACTGTATTTAAAACACATTAAGTCAGAAAATATTAACTGAGATGTAATTGAAAATGTTATTTCCTGGCGTTTGCTCTATTTTTAATATATAGAGTTCCCACTCAGGCTGCTGAAAGTGAGACATGTGAATAGGGAGGGAACATTTAGAATGCACACTCGGCCAGCTGAAACTCAGATTGTTAGGGGTATCTCAGAATGCCTCTTCTACTAACAAACAACAATATTTAATAACTTCTTTTTCTAGGGCTGATAATGGAACAAAAGGATTTTGTTTTAAGATACAAAGTTTAAAAAGACTCTATTCCAGAAAGCACTTCCTTGAAGTGGATATTGAGGCTTTTTAGTTTGTGTAACAGGATTTAAAAGGAAGGAAAAAAATCAAACACAAAGAAAAGCTAAGTGAAAGTATTTCCCCTGTCCTGTGTAACACACTTATGCTGTTAGAGAAAAGCAAGACAATTCCATGTGCCCAGTGCTCATGGTTTCTCACCTAAAATGCCAGTATGACTTCGTCGTGCAAAATCTGTAACTTAGAAAAAAAGAAAAAGTGTATATCTTTATTTAAGTGCAGCATGTCTGCTTAAGGAAGGAATAAGCTTTTCACATTTAAACGTGTAACATTTCTCAGAATTCAAAAATCTGTTTATTCTAACTTTTTGTCACTAAATATTATTTTATGAAGAATTCCATAGAAGAAAATCCCAGAAAGATATTTGAAACAAGAAGATACCAGAATCCCAATACTCCTTTTCTCAGTATCATTTGCCCCATATCACAGCAATTTTCAAGTAAGATCAAGAGGTAGAAAACTGATAGGGGAGGGGATGAATCTTGGAAATCAGCATGCCACTAAATTGATACCATGTAAACACCATATAGTATTGGAAAACCACTGCTGGGGGTAAATGAAATGAATTCACTGGGGCATCTAATCCTATTTCTGGAACACTTAAAGTGTTTAAATGCACTGGAAAGCAAACAAACTTCAAAGTGATCATTATACCCCTGACACTAGTACTTGTGTGGCTGAAATCTTTATGAGATTAACCCCCTACAGGGAAAGGAGTTGAACACGGTCAAAACCACTTTGAAACTGTCAGGAGGATACCAGTCTGAAAGCTCAATGTTAGTCAGAAATGCAGTTAAATGCTGAATATTAAAGGCAGTTCAATATCTCACATGGAACTCACTAATACACCTACAAGAGTCATGGACACAAAGTGAGTCACCTCCATGTCTACATTTTGTTCTTTACTGATTTTGTAAATGCTAATCTAACATCAACAATTTCTTACTAAGAGAGAAAGCTGGGTGACTTAATCACAGTGCAGGCTAAACACAAACATGAGTTATCTCCAGTGTTCAACACTCCTTCTGTGATGAAAAAGGTCAAAACCATACAGCCACCCCAGTCACGAAGAAATCACTAAAACATTTTAAAATCTTTCCAAAACATTAGAATTGCAATTCTAACAAGTTTTCCACTAAAGGCATAATTAAATTTAAATAGTGAGTGTGGTGATGGTATGTTTGTAGCATGTATATGGATGCGTGAACAAAATCTACCAAGGTTGCGAATAAAAGATTTGTTTGCACCTTGCAAAACAACCAAAAGTAGTTTATTTCATTCTACAAATCATGCCTCACACATTTTCTCCAGCCTTTTAACGAACCGCACTGTCAGAGATGTCCCTTCCCTTTTGAAGAGAGTGCTCTTTTTGCTTTTCAGTCTGAAATCTTATCAATATTTGCCACTCCAGCAAAAAGTTTTACACAAATGAACTGGTGTAATGGAACGTTAGCCTATAATAAGAGTTTGTCACACAACAGTCACACTGGAGGAGATCTACCATTGATTTTTCAATAAATACAGCAAACGGCAAAAAATACAGCACACATTCCTCAGCAGTAAATATCTTGGTGACCATTTTTCTTTTCTGCTGTATTCTGTTCTTTTGTCTTCTGGCAATACTTAATAAAATGTGATTTCTTTAAGTGTAACTTCTGCAATGTGACAATCAGTTGGGAGTTATAGGGGAAGAGGATAATTAAGAAGCTACTCTTATTGCAGGGATGTGTGGTACTTTTGCTCATCGGCAAGGCAAAAAATAACAGATTGTCAGTGATGTGAACTGAATGTAAAAACAGAAAACCAATATTAACTATTTTAAAATGGTAATGTAATTGTGAATAAGGACTGGAAAATTCTAACTTTGATATAACAGCTTTATGCTTTTGAAAAGAAAACTGCATATATGGCTTTTTAAACACTTGGGTCTATCTTCACTGACATACTGTAGAAATGTATGTGGGTTTTTTATGTCCTGTTGTACTGACTGCTGCGAGTTTGGGGTCCTTATCCAAAGCTCATTGAATTGATGAAAGTATGGACTAAGACACTTTGTCACCTCACTGAGCTGCCACTGTTGCTGCAGGCAGACCCCAGTCCAGCCCCCGCTGCTTGGCTCCGTAGGGTGTCTGACCGCCCCTGGCCTCTTAGTGTCTTCTGCAGCCTTGAAGATTTCAGGAGCCCCAGAGGGCTTCTCCCTTCCCTGAAACTCATATTGTCGGTGGAAATTCTAAGTTTCATAGGATGCCTCTGGCCCTGATTATTTTCAAGGTATAAATATTTGTGTAGATAAAGTCTGTGGTGTGGCCATAGTAAAACTATTTTAAGGTGGGAACTCCATCCCCGCAGCTTCTATTTTATATATCTCTATACACATGCATAACCACCTGTGTACACACTACTCTATAGATCCTTAGCAATCATAGAGTTGAAGCTTATTTGAAGGCCTTCTAAAGTGGACAGAAAAGCAATTCTTTTAACCCATATAATTCTGTAATTAGTGTGTATTATTAAAGGTCCCAGTGTATGCTATGGTGTAATGCTGCTTGCTGTACAAAAAACTTGTTAGGTCATTTCCCTTAACAAGCAACACTTCTTTAAACTACACTTTAAATGTGCATAAAGTTTCAGTACAAGCATTCATTACACAGGACTTGTTTTTCTATAAGAAGAGGAAATATATTTTTTTAACAGGTTTGTTCCTCTGTAGCCTACTTGTTTAAGAGGTGTCCCATGGCATTCATTTAGCTACAATGCTTCATCATAAAAATACATGAAAACGGAGCCTCTTATTTACAACGAGGCCCTGGAGAGAGAAAACAAAACACAAGGGAACTACCATTAAGAACACTTCTTATCACCGTGGCACAAATAAACATTAAGGGTTGGCATCTCTTGGCAGACTTTAAAAATTAGGAGATGATTGATCAGAAGCATTGTGTGTTGCCTGCAATTTCATTTCCTCAGTATTCCCTGTATCTTCCAATTCAGTTGTGCATCTTTTGTTTATAATGATTGAGATGACTAGTGGGAGTAAGTGACAGCTACAAAAACCTAGTTAATGAAATGGAGAGGACACAGTTCTTTCAAAATTTATGTAATTACCTTCTCTTGGAAAAACACTGAAATGTACAGGATCTTACCTTCTCCTAATACAGTAGCCTCAGTGAGTATTTCATGTCTTGAATCAATTTGGTCTACATAGTTAACACTGGCAGTCTGCACCAAGCACAGGTTGGTTTACTTTAACTACAAGCACTCTTCCATTGCTTTAAAGTTGGGTTATTCTGTGGTATATCTTGTAGTATAATACATTTAGGTAAAGTTTAAATTCATATAACTAGTTTTGAAGGAATCCTTGCTGAAATGGCTATTCCCAAAGTCTAACCTCAGCCTAGAAAGTACAATCTCTTCAGGCTCCCTCTAGCGTAAATCAGGAGAGATCATTTCCCTTAGAAGAAAGAGTGCAGGAGCTTAAATTTTGAATCATGCTCTAGAATAATCTGTCTGTCACCATTGACTGGAGGCTGAGGCTGGGGAGACTAGCAGCAGTATACTGACTTGCATTGGTATGCTCATTTTAGTGCTTGTGAATATTGCTTCTTTTCTCCTGCCTCCAAAAAGGTAATTAAAAGAATATGAAACCCTATCTTTATGTAAACTGGAAAACCTACATACACTTTCAGGCTTCATAGGATAAGAACTTGGTGCTGACAGAAAGCTTCACAGTTCAAAATTTAGACTGCGCTACTACAACTGTGTGAATGAGGCTGGCATGATAAAAGATGCTCTGAAAGGTCTCATATTTAAACTGGAAAAAGTTTGCCTAAATAGCTTCAGCACTTCACTGGACTTCTCTCAAAATTCAATTTATTAACTTTTTCGTAATCTTTTTCAATCAACAAATCATTACTCAGGCAGCACTGCATAACAAATAGTACTAAGAAAGACTGCTCAAAATTTTGGTGCTGAGATTTGCATAAACTCATTCTTGAGATCCATAACGGCATACACATTTCCATTTCAAAAACTGGAAAGTGAAAGCATGACAGCAGACTAAAAAATAATGCTGTGCTGAAAAGAAAAATAAAATCTTCTTGTACATCTTCATCCTCCCTCTCCTAAAAGAAAAAGGTATCTGGGGGAAAAAAATGATTAAGGACAAAAAACGGGACAAATTCTGAACGTTTTTTGTAAGCATGTAGGATGTAAAAGAATTCCTTGCCTAGGAGCACCCATCACTATTAGAATGGAAAGCATGGGCAAGCCACCTTCCTGTTAAACAAATAAAAATGCCAGCGTGTTCCAACTCATTGTTCTATACCTGAATGTAGAAGGAAACCCTGGCTTTAAATGTCATGGTAATAGGTGAAAAATCAGGTCTTTTCAAAATTTGCGCCTCAGTAGGTGTCGTGCTTCTTCCAGCCTCTAGCTTATCTGGATAGAGGAGACTCGGAAGCAGACTTCAGTGCCAGATGACCACTGTTCTTCGGTGTAACATCTAGTTAGGAGCTCCCTGCCTAATCTCAAAAGTTTTTAATTTGAAGAATTGTGTTGCGAGACAAATTTGTGACACTGGTTACAAACAGTGGGTGACAAATGAAAGCAGATGTTCTCTATTTCTTCTCTGGCTGTCCAGCATGGTGTTCAAATGGCCTGCTCAAGCACACTACCAGGTAACCTGGTAGCTGGCTTCCACTATTGTCATGCTTTACATGCTGCATAAATCGTCTTCTCTGCTATGCTGTCAAGCTACCTGCAGGTTTAGTGTGTATCTTCCAAGGCTGCAGAGTTATTCCCCGAAGGTATGGATCGAGCCCAAGAGCCCATGGTAGGAAGACAAGGTATTAATCAGAAAAAGACTACCTCTGCTCTGGTGTTCTGTTTTTGCAGTAGTCACCATCTTCTATTAATTCTGCAAAGTTACCTTTATAGAATAACCTGTCCATGAGCACCTCTTTCTCAAAATCTGCCATTAAGTAGAATTCGTTCTGTGAACTCATTCTGAAACCCTTCCACTTCTACATTATCTACTGTGTATATAAATTATGAATCCCACTAAGTTATTGAATTTGACAGTTCCTTGTGAAAATGAGTTTCAGAGCCTAGCATTTCACTATGTTTAGAAGAAATCTTTTCAAAAATTACTAAGCATGTGAGTTTAGGAAACAAAACCTCACAGAAGTAATATTTTTAAGGGTTTTTTTCTCAAGGCCTCTTGTTATTAGTATTAAGTAATGTCTGGTATATCTTCTCCATTCTGTTAATTTCTGTACATCTTTGTTCTTACAGAACTTTGTTGGTATTCAGCATGAAGCTGTGGCACTGTTTTATTTAATGGAGTATTTCTGTTACAATTTTGTATCTCTTTTTAAAAATAGTTCTTCACACATTTCTTGCTTTTTAAAATTCCACTGCATATAGAATGTTTTCAATCAACTATTACAATGATTGCACAGAGCACTCACTGCTAATTCAGAAACTCACTAAGTGCAGTGCTTGTTACATTTATCAGTATGCTTTGCATTTACATTACGGAACAGAACTTCACCTACCATCACCTTATCTTCTGAAGCTCTTTTCTATTGTACTTCACATTTTTTCTTTGTTTTGACCCATCTAAACATTGTGTCAAATTAAAAATTTCCTGCTTCACTGACCAGTCCTTTCCCCTTTTCATCAGTCCTGAGATATGATTTTAATATTTTAGCATGTTTCAACTGTTCATTACCACTCTTAACAGCATTTTTTATGTATAACTACTCTAATTCTCCACCTACTCACTGTTCTGATTAGTTCATCCTATTGGATTTTAACATAAGAAATTATAATCTCCAAATAAACTCCTTTTTAACCCATTCTCTTTTGAAAAGCAGTTTTTCTTTGTGGAATTCTGCTTCTTTGTCCATACTCTAACAGGTCGCCTTTGTATTTCAAAATCTGGTGTTTATTTATTATTTTGTTTAATTTTCCTGGTAGTGAAAAGGTGTTGATCTGTATTGCCCTAGATGATTCCTTCTTCAGTTACAAGAGGGAGAAAAGCACAACATCTGCTATCATCTAGTGCTCTGGCACAGTGGCCAGTTTAAATCAAAGACTGTGTATTTATGTTAGCAGTTCAACCACTCAATCTTAAATTACCTTGGAATTCCTTCATGTACAGTATCCAGTTCTCATTACTTTTTTTTTTTTTCTTTAATTTATCAGCTTGTTCCAGTACATTTACTTTTGAGAATTTGAATCTCTGACAGGTCTTAAACTTTTTTAAAATAGAAAGGATATTCTTAATATACTCTATCCAAAAAGATAATTTAGAGTTTTCAGTACTTTGATCCTCTTTAAATGGCTCTGTTCTTCACTTGGCAGATCACCAACTCATCATTTTAGGTTTGTTGGTTTTTATGCAGGTATTCTTTAGTAAATACAGAATCTGCAGCGAATATACAAATGACTCCCTGGTTTACATCTATATTCAAACCTTTATTTTGATACAGTTATGTTACTGTTATTCTCAGGAAGTTTCTTCTTGGAGGGAAAGCATTATTTAAAACTTTTAAACGTTTTATGTTAAGAAAGTGAAACAAACAGTTAACCTAAATATCAGTCTGGGCTTCCAAAAAAAAATTAGCTTGTGTGTTGCAATCCATAACGTTCAGTATCCTTTTAATTTTCAAACTGCAATGAATTATATCTTCGCCTAGCAAAACAAAAGCTTGTCCTGGCAGGCTGATCTATTTTAGATATAAGTGTCCTTGGACAAAAAACGACCTGTAGGTTTGTGTAGACACAGCATGATTTTCTTTAGCCCAAAGGAATTGCAGAAGCTCAGTTTGTGCTTGTGTTTTGGGGCAAAAGGGAGAAAAGCCAGCGTGAAAACAGTGTGAGTTATGTTCAAAACCATTGCTCACAGCAGGGAAAAAACAATTGCTTCTTTTCCGGTTTCTGGTGACTGGCCATATGTGCAGATCATAGTACTGCGGTGCAAATCCAAAATTGCACGTTCAACATGGCTTCCTTATGTTGTTGCTGGTTTCCAGAAACCAAGTCAAATTACAGAAATTACCAGATACCGGAGTCCTCTTAGCTATAGCTTGACATTGAAATGCTACCTATAATACATGACACACTAAAACTTCCATCCAGTTGATATTCCCTAGAGATAGGTTTAGTGTTAATCTGTAGCGTCAAAAACATTGAGGAGTTCAGAAGTATCACTAAGCGGTAGTTTTTTAAAGAGACGTCCTACAGGAGAATGCTGTGTACAGTGCTTTTACCTCCAGATTTTGTTACTGTGGCCTTAGATACAAAGCAGCAATTTTGCATGCTTTGCTTTTCATCTCCATTGTTAACTAGCTAGAGTAAACTAGACAACTCACTCATCATTTCTAGGACAGGTGACAAGGGAGAACAAAGACTGAAACAGGTTTATTAATATTTGTTTGTAGAGAGATGTTGCTGGGATTAACTTCTATCTTCCAATTTAAATAGGATTAAAAGGATTAGCTTGAATAATAGAAGCATACAGCACATTATAAATACTTATGCTTCATTTAATTAATAGGTTTGGATATGAACATAAGATACATCAAATTATTCCAGAATAGCCTATAATTACATTATTTTTAAATAATAGAAAAGAAACTCATGAGTCATTAATAAGGAGATGACTTTGGAAAAAGGCAAACTCATTCAGCAAATATAATGTTTTACAAGACACATTTTCTATTTATATGTATAGTTAATAACATCTATTATGCAGTCTTCAACTTGGAAGCCTGTGTTTGCTGAGAAAAGTACTTTAAAACAGAGATTTAATTACATGGTGTAAGAGTTCTTTTGGCAACATCAAGAGGGAGAAAGTCATTTGTGTTTTAATGAAATGTTTTGAAGGAGAAAAACAACTTTAGTTAAGTACTCCACAAGTTTCAAGCAGTAGGAAGAGAATGCAGATTACAGTTTGTTCTTCCTGACACATGTCAGCATAAAAATGACGAAAAATATGCTATATTTACCGTGTTATGTAAGATGATTGCACAATTTTCATCTCCTTCATTCTTTGCTTCTCTTTGTGTGTGTGTGTGTGTGTAACAGAAACAGTAACGGCATCCTGAAAGTGATCTGGAGAGAGGAAAAGGATTATTTTAAACAAAGTCTACAATGCTTTTACACAGATTTTGTTAAATGAAGCGAGTGTAAGAGGAATATATGCAACCTGAGACAAGGATGTAAGGTGCACATAATCCATCCACCTTTTTACTTTTTTGTTTAAAAAAATGACATATCCCCCCCATAAAGTCTCTTGTGAACAATAGCTTCTATGTCCCCATCTCAGCATTAATTATGTAGTTGTTTTACAGATATGAGACTGATATAGTCAGTATGTTGTTATCTTGACTAATGTCATCCAAATCTGGGTTTCCCAGGTAGTAATATTGTGGTTTGACATTCAAATATAGTGTGATAGCTGTAATATGAAAGGCTACAGTTAATTTCCTATGGTTAGTCTCCACGCAGGATTCTACTCTCTCTTCTGCTGCTCATAGAAGAAATAATAGAAGCGCTTTACAGATCATATTGCAGAGTGCTTCTCATTTCTAGCAAGGTAATCTGCCAGAGTATCACTTTGAGATGTTAAACACCTATATGAGTGCACTTATGGAAGTAAAACTTGTGACTAGTGTATTTGGTTTAGCAAAGCAGGTCTTTCCTCTACTGATTCACCACACGGTCTTTCTTTTACTCTGTATTAGCTTTAATTATCATGAGAGATACTGGAGTAAGAGGCTGACTGCAAGTTAAGTGGGAGCAGCAGCAATACAACTTTTTTTATGCCATCCAAGCAATGGTTCACTTCTGCTCTGGCAACACCAGGCAAGCAAGGGAAGGGTTAGTCCATTTTCCATAGCCCTCATCTCTTCTGAAATTTCAGAGTTGCCACTTAGTATTAGGTCTGGAGGAAGCATCCATGGTACGGTGAGCTGTGCAGTAGTAAATGAACCAACATCATCAGAAGATTTCATGAAACAGCCAGAACAGATGGAAATAATTTTCAGTCACTACTGATCTATGCTGGCTTTGAACCACTGAGCTAAAAATAGAAGGTCCTTATTTTCTGTAACTATTTAGCCTCCTTTACCCTCCTGTTTCCTTTTTTCCCATTTTTGCCTGTGTTTTTATTACGAAGAGTATCTCATTTAACATTTAAATTTGATGACTACAGCTGTCAATAAAAGTAGTTGTAAGAGGCTGGCTTACCTTTTTGCTTTTCTTCCACCATTACCTCCTTCTCCACTTCCCACACAGATTACCTTTTCTCTGCTTACCAGATGTTTTTCCCCCTTTCTCTCTGATATCATCCTTGACTGATTTTCTTTCTCTCCTGCCCACTCCATTTCCTGAGCTGCTTTAAGGTCTTTTTGCTATTCTTTTCTCAACCCCCACTCCTTGCAGGGATCTCTGCTTACAGGTTGTGTGAGTGGGTCTCGTTTCAGAAAGTATCTTGGAATGTGTTTGCGTGCTTTGCTAAATAAGGATCTCTTGGCTGCCCTGCCACATTACTCATTTCATTATTCAGCAGCTGACCTTTTATTGAGTGTTTTAACACATAAAACAAGTCCTAGCATAAATAGGGAGGTAAACCAATTAACTATGTACCCTGATTTCATCCTTCTCCTTACTTCTGGTTCATTTTGGACTCGTTGTTTTGGGTTGGATCTTGAAAAGAATTTATTGCAAAGCAATTTATGTAACCAGCTCATTTTTAATTTTCTTTTTTGAGAGATTTTAAATTGTTTTAAACTAAGACTCTCCATTTTAAATTCATAGGAGTGGATCGCTCGCTGAATGTAGTCGAACAAACCTGTATGCAGTAACTATTGAACGCCAGATGTGTATGCAATGGTGTGCTATTAATTTCACTAAGAGTTCATTAGCTGTTCAATCTTCATTTCAACAAGGCACTCGGTAAAATGCTGTGGAAAAACGCAAAACTATGTGTGCATGCACAGGTGCTCACATGTGCACACACACACACACGGGCATGCGTGCACACACACAGAGTACCCATTTTGCATCTCCAGTATGTCTTTGATTCTCAAATCTCCCTGGCGTGCATATTTGCATTAAGAACTAAATATCATTTGAGATTTCTTGGATTTAGGTAGAAGAAATATAGTTTAAAGTTGTAAGTGGATGGTTGCAGCATTCTCATCTACTTCAAATGTAGGCTGAAAAGTGGAGAGTGGATGGGAGAGAAATTCTCTGCTGGAAAAAAGACCTACTATGCTGTTGCCAAGTTTTAACCCAGAGGGAATTTCTAGCCCTAAGTTATAAATTCCAGAAAATAGGGGCCTATAATAGAAACACTGACAGAACCTTAACTATAGCATTGCTAAAGGCAACGCTGCAATAAAATGGAATGACCTGTGAGATAAAATGTTTAATCTTTTGAGTGAGATGTGGCCTAATAACTCAGAAGCAGAGATGGGGGATGATTCAGGCTCTTCCTTGCAGCCTCTTATATGCCCTTTATGAAATTCACTGTCACTCTCAGCTGCTTTTCCCTTTCGGGCTGAATCTTGTTTCACTCCATAGCCAAATGGACTAGAAGGGTCATAAAGAACCAATTTATGGCCCCTAACTTTTCAGCAAAAACTATTTTTCAAAATGTAAATTAATGGCAACAGAGGCAGGAGGATCAGGAAAAACACCTTTGCACATGACAAGAATAATAGAAAGAGAGAAATGGGTGCTACAGATGTGGGTTTGAGTCTCTCTCCTATTTCTCACTATTGTCTTTCCAACAGAGTAAATCAGCAGTTGAACCTTCCTTTAGTTAACTGAAAACAGTTTTGTGAAACCCCTTCTTCCCAAAATCGAATTCTAAATCTTGTTCTTGTGTTTATTTTTATATCACAGGAGGGGTAAATAAAACCCTGCCTATTAAAAGATGGACTTAAACAGATTTTTGAATTACATGGTTGATATTAATTTTATATGACATATTTGCCTGTGCTAGCAAGTGGAACTGGGCATAATGACCTAGGAGGTCTCTTTAAATGCTACGTCCCATCAAATAAAGAAAGATGTAATCACTAGGTCCATAGTCATCTCTCTCTGGACAAAAATCTCAGATTAGTTAGAACTCCACTTATTTAAACAGTGCCCTAAGCCAGGATAAGGGAATGCCATTGTCACTACACAGGCAGAGCCAGGTTTCTTTCTGTAGACTTTTTATTTTAAATTTTTTTGCTGTCCTAGAAGCAGGAAAAAAAGACCTACTCTGACTTGGTTGCTTCTTATTCACTGAATGCTTCTACCTGAAGATTCTGGTTTAAAAGCAAGGTTATACGAAAGTAAATTCTTTGAAAGTCTGTGGGTAATTTTTCAACCTGGTACATAAGGAATTAGACATGTCCCATTAAAAACAGCTGGAATTATGTATGTAATTCCTTGCATACCACCCAGAAAATTTACCCAGAGCCTCTAGCCACTTCTGTTTCCCAAACTTTCCTAAGGCTAAAATCACTATGAAGAACATCTGGGCTCTGTTCTTTGGGGATTTCTATTTTATTCTATCGATATTTTCCCTCGTTTTAACACATGAAAATGGTAATTAGATATTCCCATATTAAGCATATGGGAGCATCCATTGCAGATGATGCTCCCAGAAAAATCTGGTTTGTGAATCTCCTGTGCTTGCCACTATTATACCTGTCATTTCTGATTCAGTAGCATTTTGCACCTGTCAGTCATAGCTAAATGAGGTGCTATATATTGAGGATGCATTTGCTTGCTGTCCCAATGCTTACACTTTGTCAGGATTGCACTGGACTTTGCAGGAGTGACTTAAAAATATGGTCCCAAATATTTAAGGCAACAAAAAATCACCCAGTGGTGTCTGTAAATGTGCAATAGAGTGAGGCTAAAAACGTTAAAAAATAAAGAATATTTTCAGCATTTCATATTAGCCACAAAAAAAATATTATTTCTTTTTAAAAGAGAATAAAGAAATTGAGGACTCATTAGTATTCAGTGAGAGTTCCTAAAGATACATACACATAAAAGTATATTTTGTTATATATATTTTACATATATACTTATATACGTCTACATGCAAATATATATGCATATATCTAAAAGTATAGGTATAAATTTTTGCAGGAGACTCAGGCAAGCTCAGAATGGGCAACTTGTCCTTAAACACTTTATTATCATGATGAAATTATCCACAGGTAAACTAACTAAAACAGGCAGACATCATCTACAGTTGTACAGTTCAGCATTTTTATCAGTTCTACCACACTTCCTCAGCTGAGGGAAATAAATTATGCCAGCCAATTCCTTAAAACAGAAGGCTTGCTTCTTCTTGTTAATTTGGTCAGGCAAATATTGACTCTACCAGTTCAAAAGCATCTTTTGACTGCTTTTTGATTCAGCAGATTATGGAGGTTTAAATGCCCTTTCCTAATATACATGGCCAGCACAATAATATAGTTATCTTCTGCCATCATAAATTGGAATTACTTAATAATAAGATTGTAAAATTATAATTTCACCTAACTATATATGCATATATTAAGTTAGCCTGTTGAAAATATAAAAACTCTACTTTGAAAATTTTTTCTTTATCTGAACGCCTTTACTATAACTGGCCTGTAGTTTACTCCTATTAGAGATTGCTTTACTCCTATTATACTAATTTTTTCTCCTACTTTGCTAGTAAACTCCACTGTACAGTATGTAAGTGGAAGGAGCCCAGTTTTCACCCTAAGCTCATGCAGAAAAATGGAACTGGCTCTTACATATAAGCAAAAGTAAAACGTTAGATATCTGGAAAGGAACTTTTTTCTAAAGACAACAGACAGCATTGCAGTCAAATGTATGCTAAGGTTTGCCATTCTCTCAAATCTGCACAAGATAGTCTCCAGTGTTGAAATGATGATTTAAAAGAAGTGGATGGACCTAGTTTGGTCAGTATTCTGTGTTTCCTTGCTTTGTGAACTTAAAAATAATATGATTCCAAAAGCCAGTTCTAATCAACATTAATGTGTTTATTTCTGTTATGCAGACCAGTGTGCTATTCAGCTCTGAAGATCTGGTTGAAAGTGATTTTTAATTTTACCTGATGCAAAGGCAGAAATACATAATTTATTTGCTTTCAGATTTCAGCTTTCAGATCAGTTGTTGCTTTCCATGTTCTACTTTGCCTCTTTCTTTCAAATAAAAAAATTACACCTTTTGAAATTAATATTTTAAAAGTATTCAAAAATTATATTAAAAATTATATCAAAAATTATATCATAGTAGACCTTGCAATAAAATTTAATCATTTCAAATGTAGCCAGTTTGCTTTGATAGACATCTGATCTAAAAGTTTCATTGTTGTCTGGAATAAGATTGGGTGTCTTCAGTCAATCAACTTTAAGTTATCATACCTGAACCTCAAAGTTCACCTCCAATACTGATATGCTGTCCAAGTTCTCTCAAAGTGTACAGGTACGTATAACATGCATACATATTGGTGCTATGCAGAAAGAGATTATTAATATTGACTTCTATGTCCAATGATACTTTTTTGGACATGCGTGAAAGTAGGTGACTCTGCAATTAATATGGAAAAATATTGAGCTATGGAAATAGAACACAACCATGAGAGTCACAGCAGAAAAGCTTGTAAATATATTTTGTAAAACTCCTGTGTTCAGCAAAGAGCTTCTGCAAGTGTATCTCAATAAGTTCTCTACTTCAGAAAGCAGTTTTTATTAAGGTTATGTGGAGTCTTCTGAAATGAACTGTGTATATGTGTTCATGTGCACACATTTATGTGTGTTACACAGACAGGCTTTTGTATGAGCTTTGGCATATTGCATGTGGCAGGCTGCTGAAACATGAATAAAGACAGTAGGAAAAAGGCAATGCACATCCTGCTGGTAATAAAGGGAAGGGATTGCTGCAGACTTCCCTTGTGCCAAATCTCAAAGTTCACCCAGAAGCTCCCAAGATCATTTCTCAGCCCCTAGATTTTCATGTTGAATTATCTGTCTTGTTTGCTAAATGAACCTACTTCTTATTTTATTTAAACCACATGAGGTAGGTGTATTTGACTTCCTAGTAGGGAATGCAATATTTAGTCATTTCAGTATGCACAACTGTGAAAAGGTGAAGCATATTTTGTGAACATAATTTGGGGGTAATTTTAAATGGCATACCTTTTTCTCCAACTCCTTTCCACAGCCTGAAGCTGGAAACATAAAGTGCAGCTCGTATGCTCTTTACAATTTACTCCTGAGAAACACAGACCACAAAAGTCAGTAAACATTCATCATGAGCTTTAGGCTACTTTCCTTGGATTTGGCCTCAGGCTAAGCTGAGGGCTAAAAACATTTCATGAGGGGGTTACAGTTTTAAGAAAAAATAAATATATTGCTAGTACAGTATGGTTACTCAGCTTGGTCTCATGCTGGAAAAATTCCTTCTCCCAACAAATACACAGAATTTTATGTTATCTGTCTATCACATTATAACTGATACTATGGCTGTAAATCACCAATATGCTAATCAACATAGCTGTTGTGACCTACTTACCACATATTTCTGCCAGACCTTCCTGTAACATGTCACATCATTGAATCCACTCTGAGAAGTACAAACCAAATCTACTTCAACCCATTTAGCACAAAGGTTCTGGGGAAGGAAAAAAAAAAAAAAAAAAAAAAAAAGAGAAGCACAGCAAAGCAAAAAAGCTAGGTCAAGTTCTCTTGTTAATCCTGGGCTTCTGTGACATAAAGCCATGTTTGCCACCGTGTACTGCCATAAGCAATGACATGATTTCTCATGAAAAGGGCTACAAATAGAGAGTAGAAAGCCCCATCTAATACTATTTCCTGTATTGCAGAGAAAACGTGAAAAATTCCTCACTAAATGGGTGGTTGTCTTAGTGCGGTTACTGGTATTTTTAAGCTAAACAATACTTACAGTAAAAGGATTGTTGTTTTAAAAATTGATTACATTTTTAACCTTTCAACTTCCTTGCAATTTTTGTTTAGTATTCCACCCTACCTGAGGAAGGTCTTTCTACTTAAATGAAACAAAAACACATCAGGAGGAACAATGTGAAAATATATCCTTTAAACTTTTTTAGAGATTTTAACAATGTGTCCATAAGGTATTTTAATTGTCTCGGGGGGAGTTTTGGTTTGCTTCTTTATTTTTAAGTCTAATATATTTTGATTTTGTAATGTATCATTAATACAGGAAAATAAAATATCATGGAATATATTCATCGAGATTCATTTTACTGCTAATATTCAGTTTAGACAGTAGCATCAGTACAGTGACCTTACAGAATGAGGAAAAGGAGCTGAAATAGATTATAACAGAAGTGTTACATCAGATCATCTAATTGATGTTAGTGAGGACCCTTATATTGTACCATTTTTGAATCACCGTCTAGGATATTACAGATGTCTAGGACAGTATAATATTATCTTAGATGAGATGCAATGCAAGAACTTGAAACTTTCTATCTGCAGTGAAGATTTCCTAGCACATTTTTACAGGAAATGCCTTTAAACCTGCTGCCCTAGACAAATTCTAGCCTAGAGAGCTAGACAGCCTCTCTTCCTGAGTTCTCGGTGAGTTTTGACTGCACACATATCTAAGAAGAACAGATTAGAACATACTTAGACTAAATTTTATAGAATTGGAAATGCTGGTTTTGGGTGAAGATTGCAAAAGAGTACCTGGAAATATTAATTGCAGTAACAACTTAAAGCTCGCTATCTCCTGAAAAAGAGAACTAACTCATGCATGGTTCCTCTCAAAGTCATTTCTTATTCTGGCCCTGATGGTAGTCCTCAGTGTTGTGGGGTCAAATACTGTTTTCCTCTGCAGACGTCTGACTTCTAGTGAAAAGAAAGAGAGATTCACTTAGGCAGTCAAAAGCAGAACTTGTTTCTCTGTCTCAAATGGCGTGCTTTAAACTACACTGCAATAATCACAGATGCTCTGCTCTTGGCAGAATGAGAAAAGCTTGACAAAGATTCACAAAATAGCTCCATTAGGTAAAGATGCCATCAGTCTTTATTACCACTATTATCTTAAAGCAAATTTCACCTAACACAATATGGAACTAAACTTCAGAAAAGACTGAGGAGGAAGCTATGAATTAATATAAAATGAGCAGTACTGAGGCCCAGTGAGCTTAATCCTACTCAACACCAAAGCAAAGAATAGCAATCAAAGCTGTAGAACAGTAATTTGTTCCTGTGTTGACTAGAGCAGCAAAAAATAAGGGTCTATCACGTCAGCATCTGCTAGAGAGTTAAAATGCCTGTAAGCATAGTTTATAGTTGACATTTGTTCAAAGTAGCTTTTTTTAAGGAAACAGTTTAATACTTCAACTTTCTCCTCCTAACTTCATTTAATTTCACAGGTTATGTCCAACTTTATTACACTTCTTTGCTGTTTTTTTTAAAGACAAAACTGTATGGTTTATTTTTTTCAAAAACTCTAGCTAATTTTACAGGTAAAGAAGATTGCTATTTTTTAGTAAGACTGATTCTTTCCCTTCAATGGTCATTATCACAAGAGAAATTCCCATAAGGCCTAATAGAATTTTCTAGGATTTTCTGAACTATGGGACACTTGCCTGTCTTGCTCTATTTTCTGAAAAGCACAGTAGCGTCCCTTCTATCTGGTCTGATGGGGAAGGGAAGATCCTTTGAAAGTGAAGGCAACACAAAATCATTTGTGCAACGCTGCCTTAGGATTGCATCACTTTCAGTTGCTGTTGCAGAATACCTAATAATGAAATGAAATCATTGTAAAAACATAAATCGTCCTTCAGGACTTTGAGTCCTAACTAGCATTTATATTTTCTTTAATTCATTCATTTAAAACAGGAAAAAATAGTAAACAATTTTTTTTTTCTTGAAAAAACAAAATTTCACTTACAAACTCAAATGCCTTGCCTAGGAGAAAACATCAGAAGAAAAAGAATCCGTATTCTATTAAAAGTCTTCTCACGAATCCTACCTTTTCTTTCTCTGTATCTCCAAAAGCTTCTACAATTGTAGCATGATCAAAAGAAGCAAGTTGGGAGACTTTAAATTCTGTTTTTTACTTATAGCCCAAATAATGTGCCAACATCTTGGAAGTGTTAGTCCTCCATCACAGGAAACTTTCATAAAGAGGAAGAAATATAGTTTGGCATGAACATACTGGAATACCTTCCACTGTACTGTATCAGCTACTGTTTCCAGTTACACCCTGGCTGTGTGCTAACCAAGTCAGAACCATTTAAGCAGGTTTTATTGCTGAATTTCCACTCACAAAAAATAAGGTGGAGCAAATTTTGAAGTGGTGATATTAACAGGTGAACTTCCATAAGTGTAAATGGTGTGAAGTTGATTTCTACTAGGAAAGGATGCAAGGACCCGAGGAATGGATTATAGTACTTACTTTGCAGAGTCCAGTAGCTGACTGAAAATTTTCTGACATAGAGAAGAAGCCTTTGGATAAATTCAAAAGAACATACCTGTGGGATCTATCACATGGTTTATATTTCGAGCACTGTACAATTACTGCACCTAGTTATAACAAAGTTCATATACAGGGTTCTTGAGTCTGTGTACGTGATAGAGTACCATTACTTTCAGGGGAAAACAGCTCTAATGCTATCTAGATTGCTCAGTGTCTTACTAGAGATATTGTACAAAATAAAGCCTCTGAGCCTCAGGGTATGATTTTACACATTCCTAGTGTGTTACCTAACTCCATTACAAAGAATGCACTCTGGCAATCTTCCTCTGAGGATGAACAAATATTACAGGGAACATGCTACATGCCAGACAAACAGCCTCAGCTTAAAGTCCTGCCAGATGAATATATTGCCTTTTATGGATATGAAATGAACTTTAAATCCACAGCGACATATCGCAATCTCATGATGTGCCTATGATCCTATTAACACAACCAAAAAGACCTTGGGGAAAAAGGTAACCATGGATTGGAACAACATAGTAATTACCACTATGTCTTGTCAACACTAAAGTTACCAAGAGTGACTGAGACAGACAAGCCAGAGATTGCAGAGTCTTAAAATACTACATTGAAAAGCTTCACTGTACTGTCCAAAGTTCAGACCTTCAGTAGGAAGAATGAAGAGGTTAATGAAAAAGATATCCAGATAGTTTCTCCAGATAATAAATTACTAAAAAATGTGTATTTGCATACCAAAAATGCCATATGGATACAAACCTTGAGTCTCTTTTGCTTAACAGAATTTGAATCTTCCGGTGGCTTCTTTTTGTTTGCTTTGTTTTTCGAAAATGAAAGAGGCAGGTAGAAAGGCAACAAAACCTTTATCCAAACCTTTCTAAGTGAAAAAGTTTCAGTCATATCCCTAAGACAAACCCCTTATCTGACAGGTGTGAAAGTCTTCATAAGAGTTAGTGTAGCACCCTGAGGTTCATGAAAATAAGACATTTTGTGTACATCCCACACAAAACTGACCCCTTACATATGAACACAAAACTGTGAACATGCTTTGCTATCAAAAAATCAACTTTGATAAACTCTGATATAAATAAAGGAAAACCAGCAAAGTACCATTTTAGAGAGCATCAGCTGGGTCATACTTGATATGGAGAACAAGAACATATTTGAAATGTTGGATTAGCATGGCCCTAGGACAACCCTACTATGACGTGGAGTGCTTTCAGTACAGTCTAGCCTAATATACTGAAATCTTCTGCCCTAAATCTGTGGCAGCCTGTTTGGCAAAACCAGCCCAGAGCTGCACATCCTGGAAACCTGCAAAACATGACAGGCAACCTCTGGAAAATCTAGATGTGACAGGATACCTTGAGGCTACAATACATTATTAAACCAAACAGATTGGGCCTATTCTCTGACTCTCAATCCAAAAGGCATAGCATGGTTTGTGTTAACAAAACCAAACTCTTTCCCTCTCTCCTGCCCCAATACTTTGTCATCCTCCACGATGCCCAGCACACTCTCTGTTCCCTGGCCTAATGCTATCCCTAAATCTTGCCCAGATACCGACTGGGAAATTAGAGTTGTCATGGACTAAAACCATGGCAGGGACCTTGCTCACAGTTAAATGGTGTGGATGATTGCTGAACAATGCCCAAGCACGTGCCCTGGCCTTCTTTAGTTTATTAGTATATATAAGATTATAGCCTCAGAGACTTCAGGGTTTCCAAAGCCTTCAGTCTAGAAGTGCTGACTCAAGTCAGGGCTGTACAGACATGAATGCTTCTTGATTTGCATCAGGGAATTTGGTAAGAGTGAAGTCAAACGTGTCTGGCCAATCTCAGTCACAGGGCTATTCCAAGAGCTCAGACATTGACCCAGAACATCCTGGGATAAAGTGACCAATAACTATGGACTATAACCTTGCCTGTGCTCCTCACCCCAAGGAGTTCTAAGAGCCCTAGCTTGGGTACTCTTACTTCTCACCACTCCCTGGCTCCCAGCAGTGGAAATAGGAACTCAGTTCACCAATTGCCAAACAGATTAGCTTCTACTTTTTTTTTTTTGCTTTTTTTTCAGGAAAAAAGACCCAAACCACACACACAAAAAACCCCACCAACCAAACAATAAAGCAGCACTTCCTTACATGTGCTGTGCTAGCTCACTTCTTAGGATGAAATACATTCATTTCTCCTGATTGAAAATGAATGTGGGAATCTCTAATCAGGAAAGATAAAACTTTTTCAAAAGGTTGATGCAAGCCTGGGAAGCTAGCAAGAGCACAGTTTTAATGCAGCATGGTAATATTAGCCAGATGGCCACAACAAGAAATTTGGATCTGTGTCTGGATGTGAAGAATAGCTGTATTTAAACCCAGAGTTCTTACAAAGAAAGGATGCACCTCTGTTCAGAGATGGATCCAATCTACCCAAAGACTTTGTTCACAACAGTGATTTTGGCTTGTGCTCAACACCACACATATATTTACATTTAACACACCAGTGAGTCACAATAGGACTTCTTAAATCACAGCACCATAATCCTCATCATTTTTGACTGACAAACCACCCCACCACCACAAAATGACTGTTTCTAATGAGGGAGAGCATGCTAATTATTTAACTGCAGTAGTTATTTAACTACTCTTTTGTTAGCACATTCCTCCATTTAACCACTTGCACTCAATCTGGGTTAAATTCTGCACTCCTTAATTGAGAAAAACTTTTATTAGCACCAATATATCTTTTGTGGGCAGTGGATTGGGCCATGTATTCTATCTGTGTAAGGAATGGTGAGAGCTGCCTTCTGCCTTTCATGGCTTTAAATGCAAGACATTTCTGAAACTCTCTCTTCAGGTTGGTACTACCTTAATCTTGGATTTACCTCCAAAGATACCAGTCTTTTCCAACATCACAGACTACATTGATTTGTCCTTGAATTACACTACAGACATGTATGTGAAAAGAATCAGAATTTGTGAAACCAAATTGTGATTAAGGAATGGCTGTGAGGAGGTGGTAGTGTTTTTAGGTGCAGCAGATATAGTAGTAGGAAATGTGATTCAGAATAATTTGAAATGCCTTTCAGAAGCTACAGATAATTTGCGTATCCTCTTCATCACATCAGAACCCTCGTGTGTGTGTGTGTATATATATATATATATCAGGTTTATATATACATATATGTTTATGATATGTGTATTGTGGAAAACTCAGAACTATTCACTAGTAGAAGTTTCGCTCTCTTTCAATCAACCTGTTTGTTATTGAAAGTGTATTTTTTTCATGAAGTTATCCAGAAATGGTCAGGTAGAAGTCTACTCTGAGGCTGGATAGTTCACTGGTTTCCTTTAAGTTCTTACCAACCATCTATAACCAGAATAAAGCACACTTACTGCAGTGAGTGAACGGTATTGAATTTCACTGTGCCACTCCACAGAATTCTAATACATTCAAGGTACCTCAGCAAAAAGTCTCTGAGATCCTCTTACTATACTTTGCTCTAATAATCAGATGAACTTTTGTAAACAGTGAATAAGAAAAAAACTACTAAATTTATATTGTCAGGGAATGTTTATTTTATTTTTGTTCCTTGCAATCAAGCAGAAGACATTTAGAAAGTTTACATTCCAAGTACCATGTTAGTCATTACCAATTTGTTTGGGTTTTTTCCTCCCCAAACTATCCACTTCTATCAAAATGTACTCCTTGCCACTGTTTCAGACTTGGTACTAGGCTGGGTGGACCACTGAGCTGATGAAATACACTATACCTAGCTTTCATTTAGCTATGCAAAACATATAACCCTCAGAAATACTTCCTGTCTCTCTGATGTTAAATATCTCTATAGCTTTGTGGAAGGCTGGGAGACCTTCCCTAGGACAAAGGAGCTCTGCCACTAACTCCTAATTTGACCAAAAGTTTTACAGAATTTGGTCCTTATCTCCACTATCTGAAGATAATACACTATCATCAATAATTAGAGATATTTTTTTTAAAGGCAAGTTTCTAGACATAGAAAATTACTAAACCCGAACTGAATTAATACACACTAAAACCTCAGCTATAAGATGTGGGATGCCTAAAGTTTCTTCCAAAGCAACAATATAAGGGAGAGGGCAACGAGAACTAAGCCAAAGAAATCCTCCAGCTGAAAGTAGATTCTGCAGTTAAAAGGCCATCAACAATTAAAGCAATTAATATTTAGGGTACTACTTCGAAAGTACTGGATAGGTATCCTTGGTTAGCAGTAAAAAATAAAGAAGAAATTAGACATGACACGCATGCAGAAGTTCATGGTCAATTTAAGTACAACACTATGTTAAAGGATAAAATTAACTTCTGAGTGATCACATTACAGTGTAATGCATTATAATGAAACTAAAGCAAAGCAACAGATGTCTGTGATGAAAAAGACTAGGGAACACAAAAACATCATGAGGTTCATCTAAAGGATTTTAGGAAGATTTTAAAATATGTTTTCTTGTATCAGCAAAGAAACACTCCCCATCTTTGGAACCATCAGTCTTTTCTGCGTGTTTCACAGTATCAAATATCTTCAATTTTATCTTTGTTGTACAAAGAATTCTGTAGAGGTAACAATTTCTTCAAATGTATTTATTACTTTATGAACTTCCTTTTTCAAGTTGCTTTTATTTCAAAAGGTTATCAAAGGTAGCTCTATTCAAACAGCAATGCTGCTCATGCTGGATATGTGTAGCTGATTGCGTAAGTCACATGATACTGTTTATACTCCTGAGCAGGTAATTCCCTAATTACTAATCAAAATCGTACTTCAGTATTTAGAAATTACTTTTTGTAAACAGGATTGTTTAAAATTGTGCTTTTTATTAGACTTCCTGCAATTTGCTTTTGTCAGTTGAATATTGAGGAAGAAACAAAGCAAAAATGGAAATCAGCTTGACCAAAGCTAGGTTATTTTTAAATTTTAATATTTGTGGGAGCAGCTTTTTCCCATCTCTGGTACTTATGTTGGAAATAATATTGGGGTTTGCTTTGTAACAGTCCAGGGAATACGATAAACTTTGACTTACATATCATAAGCATGTTCAGATTTTTGGTTTTGCAATTGAGACCAGCTTTAAATGACATGAAATTTCAAGAAAACTGATCAGACAAATAGATTTAAGGACCACCTTTTTAAGAATTTACCAATAAAATCCAGAAGCAGAAGAAAGAACAGAATTTTCTACTTTAATTACTAATTTGATATAATCTAGATATGCACTTTTAGAAAGCTTATGTAGCAGGGTTATTTTGCAGCTTCCCATGTTGGAAGGGAAAGAAAATGTAGGAGAAAATGCAGGGGCTAAATTATAAAATTGCTTTTATCATCACAAGCATAAGGTTCTGATAGAGAAAAAAAAACCCAGCCATATAAGATTTTCTAAAAAAACATCAAAGCAATACAATTTCTCTGCATTGTGAAATGCCTTGCACAGGCGTAGTGGCATAGATAGGCAGGCACAGGACAGAAAACAAAATTATGAATACTGTCAAACCTCTTGACTGAAGTCTTAAGGTAATGACTGTCTGGGGTCAGGAAATATTTTTCCCTCTTTCTTCCCTTTACAGAGGTTTCAGAATTTATTCAAAGTTATTTGAGTTATCTCGGATCCTTGAACATTTAAGTTAATGCTAAATTTAGCAAGTTGAAGTAATTTCAAAAAAGTATTATTGCTACCCATAGAAAAGAAACAGAAAGTTAAAATGGAACTAGTGCCTAAATATCAGAACCTCAGAGAGACATGTAGTAATATTTCAGCAGTTTCAGATGAAACTAGCTTCATTCACCAAACCCTAACTATGTGACTTCCATGGCTCTACCAATGTACTGACTGTTTACATTTTTCTCCTCAAAGCTAACTGGGTTCTTACTTGCAAAGCTTTAAATAGAGAATTGATGATGTAGCTGGTCTTTTCCATCTCTGAATGCTATGATAATAACCATATGTCCACTCTTCTGTAGTTAAAGGCAGACATTCAACTGATGACAAAATGAAAAATGGAACGAAACGTGATATAATTCACAGATGAAAGAGATGCTGTTAATATTTTGATTATTGTGGTACAGCATCAGTTATATACTGTAATTTTCAATATTCCGTGGGGTTTTTTTTAACCAGACACATTTCACATATATAAAGGATGTGAATACCCATGCCCTGATTTTGGACACAGATCATTTTGAACTGCTGGCTAGTAAATGTGTTTTGGGAACAGAAATTCTCTGTGGTGAAGGCTGCAGTTTTCCAAATGGAGCTAGTTACTCATCCAGTATTAAGTTGTAAATCTTTCTCTCTCTAGACAGACGAACTGTGTTCCTATAGATAAATTAATGGCTTTCTAACCATTTAGAATATTCTACAGAGCCGTAAAATAGGCTACCAACTAAAAAAAAAAAAAAAAAAGAAAAAAATACAAAATCAATTAGAAATATAATAATCAGCCACCACAAGCAAATAAAATATGAGTTGCACAAGCCGAAAATAGATGAAAATTGGTTTTATAGTGCCTTTAAAATGCATCATGAAAGGACAATGTGTTAATGGTTTGGATCTATTCCACAGAATAAACTGTTTTTCTAGTGATAAATCAGTGACAAAATTAGCAGCAGGACTTACAAAAATCAGTAGTTGCAGACAGAATTTTTACTTACACTGATGAAATTATGGATTTAAAAAAAAAAAAAAAAAAAACAAAAAAAAAACCACCAGATTTATTATTCATTTCTATGCACCAATTCTTTAAATAGATAATTTCCATTAAGTATAAAATTCTTGCTAAAGTTTTGAAGGAGATCTTGGCTTTTGGGAAGGAGGTTGGAGGTTGGTGCAGTTCCATGGCACATGTCAGTCAAAGGGCCAACACCTCTATTTTAGACAGCCTTTAACTTTTTCACTGTCCAATTATAACAAAGAACTGGAGCTGTCATTGTCTGCGAAGTGATTTCTGACAAATAACTGAAGTGCTGCTGTGTTCTTCAGTTGTGACAATTGTTATTTTTAGGGGTAAGGGAAGGAAAAGAAGGTGTTGCAGTTATTTTACTTGGATACAAGACAGTTTAAACAGTGAAGCAGTAGTTTTATATGGATAATCCATTATGCAGGACTAAAATTAGCAAGGTCACATTAACCAGATAGTTTTAATTAATGTACTTTAGTACTAAGAGCAGCAATTTATGGACAATCACATTCTTTGTAGAATGAAGGGGTCATTCAAAGTATGTGTGCATACGTGTGCACACAACTGAAGCAAACTGCATTCCTTCTTTTTAAGTTCTTCCCAGACTGGCCCAGGATTGCAGCACAGCCTTAAGCAATTTGAAAAATGTGTGTTTTGTTAGTCAAGATTAATAGACTGTTTTGAGATATTTACACCACAGTACTGTGGCACCTGATGTTGAATTTCCCTTCTTCAGGGATCGTAAGAAACAGGAGGAAGGACAGAGCTTTTTCTTTTCTTTCTTTTTTTTTTTTTTTTTTTTTTTTTTTTTTTTTTTTTTTTTTTTAAAGGAGCTCTTTTTCTGCACTTCCTGACATCATCTTCTGTGCTTCAGGGAAGAACATTTACTTCCACATATCAGCCCAGCTGCAGAAATTCCCTGACTATGAACTGATGCCTGAAGTTTTTGCAGGAAGAAACAACGGGTTTTCTAAGGATGATATTTTTTTGATTCCTTGATTTAGACAAAGAAATTAAAACCATTACCAGCTTTTGAAGTAAATCAAGAAGAGAAATCCCAGAAGTCTCCCTGAAAGCAAATAATATGTATTTTTCCTTACTGTACATCATCTGCTCATCTTCGAAAACAAATCATCCATGGGAACATTATCCAGCTTAATGACAAACAGAAAAAGGAGGAGTGAGTCGAGAAACTCCTCTGGAATTTCAACACACCTGACTAGGTATGAAGGTGTATTATATGCATGCTTTTATAGCTTAAGGGGGGAAAAATCAGTTGCTTCTAGGAAGACCTGAATTTAATAAGAATTCCTATTTTGCTTTGGGATAACATCTTCCATTGATTTAATCCCTTCCTGTACCTACTTGGACCGTATGAGGTAGTTGTGGTTTTCATTTTACATTCAAGTCTTCAGTTTGATGAATAGCTATTGTCAGCTTTACTTCACCCTGACCAGTGGCTGCAGCAGTGGGGGTAGGCTAGGGTCAAGGAGATGGCCTCAAATAATCTTCTACAATTTTCCTATCCCTATCCCTACCCCCCTTTCCTCAAGCCTTCCTTTCTTTCTCTTTTTTTCTTCTTTCTCTTTTAGTGCCCCATATATCTTGTTGCTTTCTGAGGCTGGATGAACTCTAACTAGAAATGACAGATCACTTGATATGTCATACCTTATTGTTTGTTGCACTCTTATGACGTTTCCAGCATCTTCTTTCAAAATCATCCCAACTCCGAAGTATATGTTTCTAATTTGTATTACAGAAAAATCCTGCTTATTCTATTCATTCAGGTATTTGCCTTTGGTTCAATGGATTATTTACAGTGTATTGGAATTTTCAACCACTGACTCCGTATGAATTACTACACAGTCCTATTACTATATTAAAATACTTGTAAAACCTGGCCTATTGATAGCATTTGATTGAGGCTGATTTTGTCTGAAAGTTTTTGGCCAAGAAAGTTACAGCTCTCCCCAGATTAAAAGCAGGGATAAATTCACTGCTATAGGTACTGGCAGTTTTCAATGAGAAACCAAGAACAACAGGAGAAATATTACATAAAGCATGGAGAGGTACGGGTAGGAAGCGGAGAGAGTACTAGTTAAGGAAAATGACTGGTTAGAGGAGTTAGATACCGGGACTCTGAGACTGGAAATTCAGAAGGGTAAGGCTTGGGCGTGTTTGGTGAGAGGGTTGGGAGGAAAGGACCAAGCAAGTCAGATGGGCTGGATAGGCAGGACAACAGCGCAAAGGGCCGGAGCGCGCGAAGGCCTGAGCCCAGCCAAGAGCACTCCTCTCCAGGACCAGAAAGGAAGACAGCAGTTCTGAGTCTCGGCACCCTCAAAGGCGATCTTAATTGTGCTATCCTTTAAGTGTTGAGCGCCTTGAGTTCGCAAGCCGCGTGTTCTGTCAGCAAAGAATTTACGAGGGTCAGGCTGCCCGTTACTGTGACATCATATCGCATGGGCCAGTTTAGCCCTGCGAGTCATGACCAGTTACACTAAGGTATTACAGGGATGGATGAAAGCTACTTCCGAGCCAATTTTTCAAATACTGTGAGAAGTTAAATGAGAAAATTTGCTTTCCTTTTCGAGGAAGAAGCAAATATAATCCCCCAAGAAGCCTACGGACCTAAAGCAGACCCAGTTTGAAGATTTCACTAGCCACTGTCAGGACTGGGATTTAAGGAGGTACATAAACAAATGTAATAAACAATAACTTGCATGTACACTGAACAAATTGTATTTCTATAGACATATGTAGCTGTGCCTATGTACGAACCAGTAAGCATCCGTATCAGGCTCAAACAGCCTATGTAAAAATGCTGATATTCAGAACAGAAGCAAAAGGATTACTGGGAAATAAAAGAAAGATAATTGGCTAAACGTATCCCTGAGGCCTGCACAATAAGCACCATTATCTTATCGGGTAAGTAAAATACCAGACCCTGTTCATTCGAACTACTTGATGAACTAGCTGCAGTTCTAGCTAGTTTAGGGAGATAATAGGGAGCTGATAATCGCTGCCTATAAAAACTAATGTTTTCATGCAGATTGTCTCCTGCAGCCAATTGCTACAGAGAGGGGAACTGTTGAGCAGCTAGCTGCACTTTCTGATTCTGAGGAACTGATCTGTTGCAGCTTTGGTCCAGGCAAGAGCAAAAACAGGCAAGGAGCTGCTTTAATTTATGCCACTGTCAGAGTCTCTCACGGACCCTCTACCACTGGAGTTCCTCCCTGCCACAACCTTTCATGCTCTGACTAGGGATTTCCCATGCAAAAATATATATATGCACAATGCACAGATGGTTTGCATATGCGCAGTAGGCTTAACGTATCTGATTTACTGTGTATGCACAGACCATCTGTGCAGCACATGTGCAGCAGGTCTGATGTGTACTGGACACATTGGACTTACTGTGCATGTGCTACACAGTTAATCTGCACACACACAGTAGCCACAGCTCTGACTGAGTTGCCAGACATCCAGATGGCCAGAGTCCTTAAATCCCTTCCAGAGAAAAAACTGAGGATGGAATGAGGACGTTTGGGGTTTTTTTTTCTGGTGTATTTCATAGCTTATCCTTTATTCTCAAATGTAGGAGCATATTAAAGTGGATACTCCACCTCATCACGTTTTAGTCTAACAAAGAAATTCCCATACACAGAGGACAATTCCCTTCTGCTCATGTACGTCTCAAAACTGGCTACAGAAAACAAAACAGAGCTGTGATAAAGATTCTTCTCCGTAAACTTTTACAGAACAAGCAGATCCATAACAAGTGAACTACACAGGCTTCTCTTAGTGAGGATTGGCAGCCACTTCAGAATTTCTAACTATAAACAGCCTTCCAATGTGGAAAATTTTAATTTATTCAGGTTAATGCTCAGACAACTCAGCAACCCAGATCGATCGCATGTCACAATCTCAGGAGGAGAGTTAGTCATCTCAGGCCAATCCCTGTCATTTGGCTAACTGAGAATCAGTGTCTTAGGGAGCACGTGCTGCTTTGTTTCCCATCATTCAGGCTGTGAGCTAATAACACTGTCCCTAATGTTTTTGGCAAATTTCCCTCCAATAACTGTTCCCTAAAACTAAGATGCAAACTTAGAGGTGAATATAACTTATCACGCCCACTAGCGTTTTCAATAATGGTAAATGTAAACTGCAAACACAATGTCAGTTAACAGTATGTGGAGAATTTATCTAAATACTACTTAATTGATAGCTTTGCATTGATGCAGGGATATATGGGAATGCAGAAGAAAAGAGTAGATGCAGAAGATTCAGGTGAATGCCACCAAGAACACAAAAACTGGTTAAGCCTCATCAGCTAATGTTGGGATTTCCAGTGTAATCCAAAGAAAGCCAAAATCTTCCAGCTGCATTGTTGATGTATTAACTCTTGCCAGCCTCCTCAGAAGCTGTCTGCCTTACCCACTAGAAGAGAGCAAACTAACACAATTTTAATCATTATGTACATTTTTGCGAGCGTATTGAAGATTTGAAGTGCTGTGAAAACTGCTGCTTATATTGTATTTGGGTACTTGACCTGTGGGAGACAATGTTATCTGTGTGTGCCTCTGAAGCCTGAGTACCCTTCATTGTACAGAACAGCATGTCTTAAAAGGCTCTTGTCTCTTCTAAACTGGTTTGTTACTCCATTCTTTCACCACACCCACATAATCTCCATTCAAATCACAATTTATGTATTTCAGAATATACTGCCTAATTAGCACTATATCAAAGCAACTTCTTGTAATAAACAAGCTCCGTTAATAAGAAAAACCTATATTGTAGCTAGAGGCTGAAATGTCAGACTTATTTTATGCTACAGTAAAGAAAGGAAAATCTGTAGGTGGAAAAAACATGCTAGATTTTTTTAGTTGCTTTCATTACTGTGTCTAATCACTTATGAACACTTAAAAATATAAATTTCCTCCAAATTCTTGCTCAAAAATAGAAGGTAATGAATGAAAGCTGGAGGTTTATTCACATAATCTGTGAGCAGCAACAGGCAATGACTTGCAAAACAGGATAATTTACTAGTACTGAAACTGGCAGTGGGCGTAACATACTTGGCACATTTTTAATATCCTTAGCATATTTTATTTCAATCTTGTTAAAAGGATATGCTGTAATTGATCTGCTTTTAGTGACAGCATTGAAGAATATTGCCAGAAGTTGTAGCATGTATCAACACAAAAGGACGGCAGAATTAAAAGATGCCTATTAAAATTGATTAGACCCTTCAGTAGTAATTACTGTATATGAGATATTATTCCGAAATAACTTGATACCTATACATTTTCACTGCATTCTACAACATCTTTGTATATTGCATGTTAGTAAACAACACTGTTGGCTGAATTAAAAAAAAAATAAATCAGTGTAACAGATTGTACCTATTTTTTCCAGAGATAATTCGGGTGATGTGGAGGATCCCTGCTGTACCCAAAGCTCCTAGCAGAATACTCACTGGTTCAGTCAAATCTCAAATTGTATGTGACACTAGACACTTTTTTGACAAACAAAAGGAAAAAAATGTTAACAGTATCAGCAGTAAGTTTGATCTAGTTTCAATTTTTGGTTTTAACACAGATGGAGGCTTAAATACCTACAAACTTGAAGGCTTTCATATTTGTGCATTCATAAATGGTATTTACAATCAAAAGTCAACTCCCTTCTCTTGAACCACTCTCCTAGGGATACCATAATGAATGGAATAGTGTCTGTTTTAAAGTGACAGTCTCCTTTTTCCATAGATATTTTATGTATAATATTGAATATTCACTAGTGCAGAGAACTCGGCAAGAGTGGAACTCAGATGAGCAACATAACCACCTGGCAATTTAACGATCGAGTTACTTGCTCACAGTCTTCAAACTTGTTTAAATATTTTATAGATTCCCAGTGACAGAACAGTCATCTCAGAATACTGGCTAGCTCACACGTATAGAAGATATAAATCTTGATTTCAATTCCCATTCTGAATCAGTTAAGGAAGGAGTTTGAGCCTGAATCTCTCATCTCTTAGGTCACCTTAACAATTAATGAAAATGCTTACATAAATTTGTCTCAGTTTTTCTGTTCTCAGGCACTCCACTTTGCACCTTTAATAGTAGTGCTCCCACGCCCAGGAATAATATTAAAAAGTTTAACTACGTGAGAGTGGCGAGAAGTACACATGGGTGTGTTCTTGTGGTTCAGAGAAGACAGACTAGCCTTACCAGGACTTGCTGTACTCCTCCCCGGACCATGCTGTCGCACCATGGCCAGGTTTTAATTGAGCGTGTCCCCAGGGGTGTGTGCGGACGAGGCGGGCTGCAGCCTCCCCTCTGCCCTTCTGTTGCCCACAGCCAGTCAGACTCCAGTCACCTGCCTTTGTGAGCCCATATCTTCATCTCACTCCCAAAAAACCTCTGTGGCAGACCAGACGCCAGGTGCAAGAAAACACCGGTTAGATCATGCTGGTCTCAAGTGAATGAAGAACAACAGATCTGTCCAGTAAAAAGTATTTCTTTTAAAGCTTTCCATATTTACATGCTCACGGATCATCTGGAGCTTGACATGGAAATGAACATACCTGCGTAGAAAAACAGCGGAGAAAGGGAACTGGCTTTAAGGAAGATGATCACAGTTATGTTTCATTTCAGTAACGGAAATCACACAATCATTCATTTGAAAACACTTGATATGTAGCTGAACAAATGTTTATTAACAGCAATTTGTTGAGAAAAAAAGCTTTAATATGAGGCAGGTAGGTCACCTCAGGAATATGTTTCTCTTCTGACAAGCTGTTAAGATTACTCACAATTTTTTCCTGTCTTTTTTTTTTATTTTTTTCAGCAGAAGCAAATTTAAACAGAAAATCAAATTATGGCAGAAAGTATTTATCTAAAGAAAGCTCTTTTTTTTTGTTGTTTTTCCAAAAATCTGTGCTGCCAGTGGTCCCTAACTGCCCATAGAAGCTCATTGTCTAGGAGAGGCATCTTCTGTTCTGTCAAAGCAGAAATCACCATACCACATATATTTTCTTTCTCATGTACAGTAATCTTCTTAGCAGAAGCAATAGCATTTTGCATGAGTAAGAGGAAATGTCTTTATCTAGTTTCATTGCCACTCAGCTTCCAGCATGGGTGATGAGCAGAACTCACATTTGAAATTTAGGTAATAGTTTCATTTGGCTGTTTACTTGATATTAATGAACTTCCAGTGCCTGTTTGCTTCCTATAAACTGGCAGTGTAGCAGACGAATGGACAAGCAAAAGCAAAATTTTAATGAAAAGCCAATTTACGGTAGCACCTCAATTGCTGACAGATTCAATTTTTATATGCTATTGCAAACTATAGTGCTCCTTTCACTGCTCATCCACTGTGTAAGCACTCAAGGGAGGGTATAAGAACTAACATAGAAAAGAGTAATAGATTTGGTATTCAAGGCTTTGGAAAAATTATTCCTGTTTGGCAGTCAGCAAGAAGAGAGATAATGGAAAAATGAGAGGGAGCCTAACAGATTTCAAGATTCTGTTTTAAAGAAGAATGTTAAGCATTTTCACTGACATTGATCCAACTAATGTATGTGGTTTCAAATGTTTAAATGCACTTAGAGATTCTGAGGCTGTCTTTATAAGCCCTTCAAAATTAAAGAACTGCTGCTGAAGTCTGGGGATTCATACATAGAAAGCTTGCAGGACCAAACACTATGACAGATGCATTTTGACATAGGAATGAAAAATAAAACAGAGACATAAAACCCAAATCACGAAGTATAATTTTTCCCTAGAATATGTAATGATAACTATATGTTCATAGGGGAAATTGGTTTTATTTACAGCTCTAGTGATTCAATAAATCCTATATAATAATTAAATCCAAAACAAACCTTTAAAACAAAAAAGGAATCTGAGATCCCACAAATGTCAAAACCTATGAAATCACATCACCTATGGTTTATACAATCAGCCACTGGCTTGTATGGATCTGATCCATCAAGAGAGATCATGGGATATGTGGAATAGCTATGAAAAGCAGTATGGGATGGAGAAAGTTTTTTAGCAGGGCTGTGTTTCTCCCTGTACAGGTGGGCAGCCTAAAGCAAGGTATCGTTTTGGCCCCTCACTCTGTCTCCCTCATTGGGCTGAATGGCGTTGCTCAGTAGGGAAAGAAATGCATGCCAAGTCCAGCTTGGCTCCAGTTTCCCCCAGGAACAAGGGGATAATCCAAGGACAGATCAGGAGTCTCACTGTGCAGCATCCTCCTCAGGGCTTCTAGCAAAGCCAGTTTATACCAAAGAAATAATTACACTAATTTTACATCAGTTAATGTTTCAACTTAAATTCTTCAGCTCCCTTAGTGGAAAAAATATTTTTTTATTGTCGTATAAAATGGCACAGGCACAGAATCGAGTGTTTGATAGGTAAGTAATTTGTTTTTAATAATCACAAATTCATTGATGAACATTTCAAATCAAATATCTAAAGTAGAAAAAGAATAACACCTTATAAAGTAAAGAATATTACCTAAATAAAAAAAATGAGCTTGCAAGAAAAGTGTTATCTCCTATTTTGGGAATTTCTATAGGATTCCTGTCTTGGCTGGATTTCAAGAATCTGTCTGTAGGTTGCATTCCTCAGCCTATCAGCCTTACAAATCAGAGTTAATAAAAGTCAATCAGTGATTGTTTAACTTGCCTGCTACTGCCTGAAGCAGAACTACAAGAGCTGAATGTGTGTTCAAAACTCCACCAGGAGTTTCTGTCATCTAAGAACTCTAAGTGTATGACCTCATGGAAACTCTAAGAAATAAATATCCCACAACAGCTTCAAGAAACTTGCAGTTACTATGCATTCATGTTGACAAAATAAGTAATCATGCATGAAGAATAGCAATGTTTTTATTTTCTGCCCTTAGAATAATTCAGTTAGAAATGAGAACTAATTGGTCAAAAGACCATGAATATTAAACAGTTGACAAGGAGAAACTAACAAATGCAATTAATTAGAAAATAGTAGGTTGATTGCCAAGTGAGAAGTTTTATAAGCAATATAGGGTTAAATTGTCATGTGCATTAATCAGGTTTACTCCAGTTGCAATTAGCTGTTAATACTAAGCTTCCTCATGTTTTCCGAATATCTTGACTGCTTTACAATGAATTGCTACATAGTTCTAACTTTGAACTTTCATTAGTGTTCATTCTCCTACATACTCAGTTATGGAATATTTTGTTCCATGAAGACCACTTTCAAATGCACTGAAGTCATTTGTTAATGCAAATTGTTTTTCTTTCAAGAAATCACATCCAATTTTTGCAGAGGGTGGAGAGAGCATTTTAAAATGTTACATGTGAGGAGAAACACTGAAAGTGATTGCTATAGATACCAATCTGCGATCAACTTTCATTAATTTTGAAATGAATTTGTAGTGTTATTTTTATAATAAATCAGTAATATCATCTTAATATGTTGTTGTAATCCAGAACTTTGACCTGAGAATTAGTGCAAATGTTTTACTCATACAATGGGAATTGGACTTAGCAAAGATAGTGATTTATTTTTAGTTCAGTCAGGAATTTTAGATCAACTATTTTAGCACCAGTATTTTAATATGCATTTTCTTTCAAAAATACTAGCATTTCTACTCACGAATCTATGTTCTAAAATCTTAAAACCATAAAAATTTGGAAGAAGGTCTGGATCCTGGTTCCACAATCAGAAACCTGATATTACATACAGTTTAACTTGAACTCTAACAAAACTAGATGCTTACCATTTACAGTAACCTTAGCAGTGCAAATGTGTGAAGGCGGGCAAGAATACAACAATTCTTCCTAAGTTGTTCACTGTCTGCCTTCAAATACCAAGTAGCTTTTGCAACACGAGGGGTTTATGTGCCTAACACTGGGGATGCGGCACCATTGCAAAATAGCGTGGGAAACACGGTAGTGGACTTGGCCAAGCTGGTATAGCCTTTGCCAGCCCAGCCCAGTGATACTATCAGTAGGGGAATAATTAGGCACATTTTACAGCATAATCTGAGTTAAATTTCTTAAACCACATGATATGCTGCTTCTATTTTTCAAAGCTCATCATGTATCATGGACTTGAGTCTAAAGAATATAGACATGAGAAGAGCTCAAGTTTGAGAAAAGGCATGGATTGGAGCTTAAATTACAGTAGGGTAATACTGAGGAAGTCTGTGTTGATTTTAGTTAGCCTAGATTATGACATTTAATCTGTGAAAAATGAGAATTTTAATCTTTGAAAAATAAGACTTAAATACCCACAGTGCTGTGAAATTCTGCAAAACCAGGAGTCAAATTTGGGGTTTAATTTCTCATAGTCAGTTTCTCATTAATAGGCATAGTGAGTTCCATGGTTGAGGTAGACTTACTTATTCTCATATATTTTAATTTCAGAATGCATAGTTCAATGCAAAAGAAGATTGGAATATGAATCAATATCAATGCACTGTATTATTCAGATTTATTTTATTCAGAATATTTGGCTTGTTGTGAGAGTAGGATTTTTCTGAAAAATTCCTCATGGTAAGCATCTCAGTAAGTAAAGGTCATAAAGGCTATCAATAAATTGCCATACACCTAGATGAAAACATTTTCATTGGCTCTGGCACAAACCTAACTCCTCTGAAGGCTTCAGAGTCAATTCTGCTAGCTTTTCTCTTTCCTAATGGTAATTCCTCAGGAATTTTGAGGGAGGATCACCCAAATAGGTGCTGATGGTTCATTTTCCCCTGAAGCTTTCGAAGGAAACTGTTGAAACGAAGAATGGAAAAAAAACCCAAAGTTCTCAGGCCTCATGCAGTCGTCTTGTTTTACATACTTACCAGACTTTTACCATTAGAAAATGTGGTACATTTCTTTTAAAGCATCCTTTGCACTGCAGTTGTGTGAAACAATGATCTGTTGAATTTAATTCACAGATCAAAGAGGAAGGAAATTAACCAACGCAGTAAATTGATTATTTCATGGGTGACATAACCAAGGCAATGATTTATCTTAATAAAGAGCAACATCCCTCTAGTCCTTAACTGAATTCCAGCCAATGCAATAATACTCAGTTGTTAATGACTTTGATGTTGATGTGGAAAAGTGAATGACTGTATAATCACTGAAATGGGACCTCATCACAGTTGGAAATGTTTAAGCCAAATCATTTTGGACTGTGAAAAGAGCCCTGAGTGGTATAGATTGGCTGGGTCCCAGATTTTCAGCCTTAACTAAACAGGGCCTGAAAACTTTATCATACTGCTATGCCTCGGGCTGGTCTGTAATTCTGACAGCCCCAGAGAATTGGAGTTTAATGTATATGTCTGTGGACTCACTGTGGAAAAAAAATTTCAGGGCTTAGAGCACCAATAATAAATACCTGTCTATCAACATCCACCTAAAAGAGTAATTAGTTAAATCCATCTTTAGGAGAGGGAACAGAAGAAAGGAAACAGAAGTCAAATAGGAAAAATTGTACTGAAAGCTTATTTTTACATCCCACATTACTAAATATGGCTTAAGAGGCTGAAATATAGCATTAGTCATTCATAGCAGCCCCCACCTCCCCCTTCACCTTTCCCTACTAACTCTTAACAATAACAAACCAGGCTAAAATTAGAGCTGCTTTATAGTATGTTAATTTGATTATCATTGTTTCAGCACTGATTGAAGAGTTCACATCAAAAGGAAGGATCCCCTGTACATCGAGTACGGATTCCTTGATGCTGATTGTTCAGTGCTCAGATCAGAGAAGGAAGCCAGGTCATTTTTTTTCCACTCAGGTTTCCTTCAAAACTGCTCGATTCCCAGTGAAAGATTCCTAGCATTAACATTGCTCCATCCGCCTCTTGTCACTTTTCTTTCATTCTAAAAAGACAGGAAGAATACTTAGCATCCTCCCAACCTTGCTTTGCCCCATGCACGCTATGAGAAATTCAAGAGGAGGTGAGGTAGGAAGAAGGTAATGGCAAATGGCAAAGTTTGCAGCTCTAGCTTTTCTAACCTCAGCAGAGAGGCAGCTGCAGGTAGGGTTGGAGGAATTCCAAGCACTCGCCCTGTTTGAATACCACACAGCCCCCAGGCTCCAGAAACATGATACTCTGATGCTGATCATTAAAAAAAAAAAAAAAAAAAAAAAAAAAAAAAAGCTAAGGATTGTTAAACTGCTCATCCAGGCCTGCAGCTGGGGGTGACTCAGAGTGCAGAGTTGGAAAAATGCCCATGTGGCAAGATTAGAAACTCATTTGTGTAGTTTATGTGGCCTTGCCAGGAGCCTCCGTTTTTTCCAAACCTCCTTCAGTTTATTAACTTTAAAAGCACTCCTTTCCTGTCGGGGATCTGGCATGGCTGCAGCCAGGCAGCTCTTTCTCCTGTTGCATTAACAACACTTAAAGGCTTTCTTTCCTGTTCAAAATCGACTAGTGTGAGATCATCTGTGGAATTTTCAAATGTGCTCGCTCTTTCTTTTCCTTTTCATTTCATTCTTTGTCCCAGGGTTCAATTTAAATCCAAGTGCTTTTAAACTGACTATATTCAGCAAGCCAGCACTTTCAGGAATATATGTTATGAAAGCAGGAAAAGAAAAGGTCTTCTTGTCATCAAAACCATAATAATTATGTGTCAAATGTAATTACTGCTCTGTGGGTAACACATCTAATACTCAGTGACAGAGTAAGCAGCCTGCAGAAGTAGAAAGTAACTGGTGGCTGGATCAAATCTGATATAAAATTAACCATCACACTTAAATAGTCTGTCTGCTCAAGTCCTACCAAAAATGCAAAGGCAGGGAAAAAAGGGTTTTTTCCTCATTTAAAATCGTTAATGTGCATATGCTTCTCAGTTCTCTCCACCTCCATACAATGAATCACAACTCTTTTGAAATAAGAAACACTGTGCTAGAAGTGTGTGCATTACAGGGATCAAACTCTGGTGGAGGAGCTCATCTAACAGGAAGGAATTAAATGTGGGAGTTCTCTCCCATTAACCCATTATGTTTCCTCATTATTACCTTCACATGCACACTTGATAAGAAACAAGCTTTCCACATTTCCCTACCTTCTTTCAAATACATAAATTAATGAGCAGCTGATGAAGCTGACATGTGCCTGTGAATCTGAGGACTACTGAAATGTGAAGTCATATTCTGAAGGAGGAAAAAAGTGCTATGTCTGGAACCAGTATTCTAAATATGACAGCGTGTGTCAGATACTTGTCCACTTTAAAAAACACATGTCCTCTCCTCCCTAACACTCTTCTTAGAAGACTTAACAAAGACTAACATATTCAAAAACCACTTTAAAACCTAACGGTTTGCTAATGTGGGTCCCAATCCTGAAAATAATCTGCAATATCTGTGTTTAAGAGTTGTACTATGAGTAAAATCAATTCATCTAATTGTTACCTGAAGGCATAAGTGTTTGTAGGATTGACATCTTTTACCGTAGCTAACATTATACATGTGGGTGTCTTTACTGATTTGTGTAGGACTACATAATTGCAAAGTTAAGAATAATAAGAATACACTAAGTGACTGTAGATTCTAGGCCTCAGTTTTACATGCTCCTGCATGATAATCAGAAAAAAAGCATTGCTGTATGTTTTCATTTCAGTTTTTAACATGCTTTGATTTTCTTTCCATTCTCTTTGTCTTTATGTTTCAGGAATATTCTAAGAAACAAGTTTACTAGCAGAAATATTTAATGTAATATTCATAAAATTAAAGATGTTTGAAGATGAAAATTGTGGAAGATTTTCAAAATGTTTTTTCATTGGAATTAATTTTTTCAATCTCAAATTTCTTTGAAGTTTTGAAACTTGACATACTTATCAAGTAACAATAACAGTTTATTTATATAAAGAAATTTTGTGCTTATAATTTATTGCACTGGAAGCCTAATTTTAAAGATCACACTAATCTAATTAAGCATAATTGAAAGAGATGCTCCCAAATAAGGTGTTGACCAAGGAATCTTTGGTGATTTTTTTCAGAGGAAAGATTTGGGGGGGAAAAAAACCCTAGAAAATGCTGACAATTCACCAGCTTTTAAAGGTTTAGTTTGAGATATTTATTGTTTTCTCTCTAGGCCTATTCTCCTTTTTCCTTTCGAAAACAAAGCCCACAGGTTTTTTTCTAATTTTTGTCTGCTTTTAAATGTTCTAGTAAAAGCTATTTGTTAAGTTAAGTCCAAAGTTTTGCTCCAATATTAGGTGGGAGAAATTGAAGGCAACTCACGAACCTGGTTTTTCCTGCTGAATACATCTGATGGTCATACACTATTGTGTTTTGTGATAAAACTTTGGAACACATTTCATTGACCACCAGACTAAATGCATATGCATAAGCACACACATACTTAGCAGCATTTGCTATCAGTCTCAGAGAAAGAATGTTTGTAAAAATTATCGGTATTACTTAGAACAACTGGATTATAGGAAAGGATCTCCACTAATTAGCTTCTCTGTTCTCCTGTGTTCATTTCTAGAAGAGATGTCACAAGTCTGTCTCCTGTAAATGGCTAATTGGCACCAACTTTAATTTATGGAAAGTAGGCACTAGAAGAGCTTGCACGTGCAAGTCATCAATGAGAAACTGATTATACCATAATAAAAGAGCAGTGGTGACTAAGAAGGGTTATTTCCTCAAAAGCAAAATTCATACTAATGGATGAAATATTTTGGGTCTGCCTGGTTCACATACCTTGGGTCTTTGCGAGGGTTATTCCTTTAACTCGGAACTGTTTTCCCAGTTCCACTGGGTGTATTACCTAATACAAGCAGCGCTGTCTATATGCATAATTATCAACGCTTGAGGAACACAAGCCCAAAAGCATTCTCTGACTTTCTGCTGATAAATAAGACTGATGAAATGAATGGCTCAGAACTGCCAGGTTTGGTTATGGTTTCTGAAAAATTAAGCCAACATGAAGGAAATCATGTTTTCAAATGGTACTTTCTCTGTAGAGTGATACCCCAGTTTATTAAACTCTACTCCTTGGGTCCCAGGTTCAAGCGCTACTTCTGCTCATCAGTCACCACTTGTTTCTTGAACGAAACAACACATCTGTAATTCTCAACTTGACTAGAATTAGCTCCCAAAAGAAAAAAAAATGTTTTGAATACTGCTGACTGGCTTCTAAATTGGAAACACCTGTAAGAGTTATATCTTTTCCTGACATAAATTAGTGACAAGGAGTTCATATAAGAGGTGCAGACAGAAAAATAAAATAGTGTAATAAGTACTTCAGGTAACAGAAAAAGGATTGCTGTAACTGGGTAGGTATAAGAGACAAGAATGTGTGACCCCAACCTGTTGCCTTCCTATAACACCAAAATAGATGCTTGATACCCCTGTTGTGTTAACCAGAAAATGACTGCCCGAAGCAAGATCACATGTCTCATTAGCACTTATAATCGCTTCCATAAGATGAAAACAGATGAAAGAAGAAAGGATAAAATTCAAACAGTAGAATTAAAAAAAAATGGATCCCTTTTGTTCAGTGGTGTGCTTTCTCCTTCACATGGGGCCTCACTCATAATTAACCTGAGTTCAACAGACACAGTCATTATAAACAGAGTTCCAGAAAACCTGATCCCACTTTTCATAGTGTTCGTAAATTCAGTGTAAGGTTCTTTGCATAACCATCAATAATTATGCTAAAGCATAAAATTTCTTCTGAACAAAATTTTAATAATAAATTTATCACTTCCCTTCAAACTGATGACAGCAGTTTTTAGCCAATCTCTCACCTCCAGAAATTGTTTCTATCTCATGTTTTCAGTGAGAAAAAAAATCTTCCTCAACCATTAGAAAAGTAAAGTTCTTTCAGAATTCTAGAAATCCGGCTTGACTACAGCTCATCAGGGAAGTTTTCCCTTAATTTATCCTAACCTATGGGCTGTGCTAGCCTGTGAGATGGTTGCTGATGATACATGAAGAATAACACTGATTCATGTTTCCATTGCATAAATTTGATACACCCATAGACTTACCCAGGCACTCAATACATGGAGTAAGGGATAGCTACACACAGTTGCTTGGCTACATGACATGTTCAGTATCAGGATGCTAATAAAAATTTGTTTTAAGAAGTGATGCTAAAGAGCTGGCAGCTACTGTAGTCACTCTGCACAGTACAACATTGTAAGGACTGACAAATTTCATCTTTCAGAAAGGACAAGATGACTGATAGGCCAAGGAGTATGCCAGGTGATGCCGAGTCATGTTAAGATTTTTTTTCCATACCTGTGTTTTTCTCAACTACAACATCCTGTATTTAGTGAGGAAGCCAATTCTGTTCAATATAATGGCATCACTTAGAAGAAAGTACAAGGCTCAGAACAGTGCGCTGTTATAAGAGAAAGGAGTTGTATAAATCAAGAATCTCTCCCCTCCTCATCTGTTATGGTTTAGTAACACAATATGTTTAGACAAATGCAGGTACTCTCTTACTTTATCAGTGCTTAGATTGCTGATATTACTTCATAACCACAAATATATTCGTTTGAATCTACTGACTTGAAAATGTAAAAGTACTGTCTATTTTGACCTAACTGCATTAAGAACAAGAAAGATCAGAAATGGTGTGAATATTAGCATTTCCTTGTAATACAGCAGGCTTCCACTAAAAAAAAAAAAAAAAAAAAAAAAAAAAAAGAAAGAAAACCCAAACAAAAAACAACAACAACAACAACAAAAAACCCAACTAAAAAAACAAAACTCAAATATCTACAGTAGAAGGAGGATCACAAGGAATAAGGTCTGTGAAAATCCAAATAAGTTATTTGTATTTAAGGATAAAGCTACCTGTGTGCAAAAGATGGATAACTTCCTTCATATATGATTTCCTTGTTGAAGGTGGTATTCACTTCCAAGTTCACTATATTAGTCCTGAAGCCCATTATTTCTCCATGAAAAAACCAACCAAACAAATAAGCAAACCCTTTGTAGCAGCTACAGCAGGAGTTGAATGTCCAGCAGAGGAATGGAAATGTGGAATCAAATTCCTTCATACTTATTTACTCAGTGTTATGAGTGATTTATGAACATAATGAGATTCCACAGGAACTGTCTATGGTCCATCAGGTAGATCCTAACTTCTGCCTTCATACTAACAACTGAATGTAAATGGATATCATCACAGGAAAGTTTATTTTCGGCAGAGTTTTAAGAAGTGACTTGTAAATGATAAAAACATGAGAGTGTTCTCTGTGAAGAAAATGTTACCGTAATATTTACTTGGCCACATTTGTTTTGATGAAGCCTGGCAAGCACTGTCTTCTGAAGTGGACCAAATGAAATGTTAATGATATGTGGAGTGACAATGTAATAGTACGGTGTGAAAGTGACTGCACTGACTTCACTGAATATTCACAATGTAAATCCAGAAATTACACAACATCTTAACTGTTCAGTATCATTTACCAGCAGCTGTGAAAAATCCCCCACACTGATGAAAGTGCTGCAGAAAATGCACAAGAGGTTCTCTGGAAGGTCGATGCTTTGCTAGTTTCTCACTTGGACTTATTGCTTCTGGTTGGGGGACAAATCTAATGCATGCTGTCAACAATGGGAAATTGTACTTTTGCCACACTTTGCATGCTGACTTAGTAGAAGTTTCTGATTTCCATTCAAACAATATGCTTGTCTTTCCAAAGGAAAGTATGTAGTCTTCCTTCTTTGCTGTATCTAGTACAGTAAAACAAAATCTGGATATATAGCCAGGTTCATCCCTTTCAGCAGAGACTAATGCACATTACTGTGTGTACTGCCTCTTGGGATAAGCAAGGTATGGCTGGTTTTCAGGCTGTTTCAAGTAACTTTAGTCCCTCAGTAAGTAGGAAATGAGAGAAGTCTGCCTTGTATATGCTTTCCTTCCAAGGAGACTATTCTCCTACAATTGATTAAGTTAGTTTATAGCAAATTCCCTCTTTCAATTTTTTTATGGTGTGATACTAAAGTGCCTTCAATGGGTTTGTTCAATAGTGAAGCAATCTCTTGGAGATTGTGCTTTCTGCTACTGAATTATCAATCTAACACCATGTAAGTTTTGAGAAGTTCTACTGCTGATTTAATTTATGAACATTTGTAGCTCTCCCTTCCCTTTGCTTTGCACTCTGTGGAATTGCCGGTGACTGATATTATTTCTCCCCCTCCCTCCAAAATCTCTTTTTTCAACTTATACTCCCAATGGTGATTAGCAGTTGAAGTTATAACTATGATATTTAATATAATAACAGATAGCTTCACAAATTTTGACAAGCACATCTCCCAATACCTTACTGTATACCTTCACTGCCACAAACAATTACTAGAAGACAGATTCAACTTCCGTGATTCCTGTGGTGCCAGGTCTCCATCTAAACCATGGAGTTCAAATGGGGATATCTTCTCTTAGCCTTCAGATAAAGCAAAGCATATGCTGTGGAGCAGGAGCACTTGTTATGGGATACTAAGTCCCAGGGTCTCAATTTATAGACCTTGGGGAAAGAATTTATTACAGCTAACAAGTTACTAAATTACGCTTAAAACAAGGCAGCTTAAGGTAGATAGGCAGAAATGGATAGATTTTTGGATAAACAGACAAATACATTTATTTTAAACGTCTAAACCACACAACTTCTACAGATGCGTTAATGTCTCCTTGTTACTGTAAGAATCTCCTAGTCTCAGCTGGATAGTAAACAACTGTATGAAATGTAAAACTCTTTCCTCTACTTTTGGTGGATCACTGGTACTCTTTAGTAGGAAATGCATCTTCTTCCCTACACAGATGCATTATTATCTATAAATAAATTGTATAGGACATTGACATCTAAACTGCCTAACTGTACTCAGCTTATTAATGGCTTGCAACTGAGACCAACTGCAGTAGCAATGTATGTCCCTGTACATTGTCACTGTGAGGTAACAACAGGATTGCACATGAAAATTAGGCAACTGATTTCCAAATTCTCCCATAATACAAACAGCTAAAACTCAATGAGATGACCACTAGCTCATATTCCCTTCCAGCTACAACAACTATGGCTTTAATATAGAATTTTCTGTACTCAATAAAACAACCAAAGTGGAATTTAACAATACATGTTGATTACAAACTGTTTTTTCTTTTACATTTCTCTTAAAATTTTTCCTACCTCCATTTCATCCCTTTAAATTCTTCTCCTTTATGACAAATTGTGTATATAGAACAAAATCAAGACAGAGATGTCTATGAGGCATTAAGCATGTATCAGCTTTGCCCCTTAGTTCCACCTTCTGCTGTGATATACACAGTGCATTTCCGAAAGAAAAAGTTACTACTTTTAACTCATTGTAGAACTGACAGACTTAGATAGGAAAATAATAATTCTCTATGTTGTCACTTTTGCTATTCCAAGACACACTATCAACTGCTACTTAAACTCAGCCCATTACAAAGCATACTGCACAATCTATTACACAAAAATACACATGCAGACATACAATCAATTTGGTTTGAAGTAGCAAATGCACATGACTACTGAGATATACCTTAGGCTGTAAAACCGGGACTCTCAGGTTCTTGGGAAACCTGAGGTCAACCACGTTTCTTAGAGAAGTTCTGCATCTTTCTTCAAATGCAGAAAACTAATCTGATTTTTAAAATTATGAAAATGTGTTTAACCCACAAAAGTAATATAAATCCACACCCTGTATATGTGAAAAATGTACTTTTTTCCCCAAAAAGCCTATGGTCTCATTTTTATGGAGACAGCATCTGAAAAAGAACAGTGCTACCTTAACACAACTAGCAAGAAAAAATAGTGACACTGATAAATACGATAAAATATTACTACCGTACTCTATTTTGGTACAACAGCAGTATATTATATACACATAAAATTAACTTAACCAGGAAGGCACCTTTTTCAGAAAATGAGGAAAACAAATTCAGTTTATAAATAGTATGATCATGAAGTCATTCAAAACAATGGGCCTTCCTTTCAACTATAAAAAGTTTCTAGATGTGTCTTCTAATGTATATTTATAAGATCAGACAAAAGAAAAAACGGAAAAGAAAAAATCCTTTCCATTGAACGTATGCTATTCACGTTGCTTCTTTTACCTTTAAAAATATACTATATGCATATAAAGATAAATTACAGTGAATGGAGATGCACACTGACCAACAATGAATTATTAATATTCATTCTATAGATTGGTAAAAGCCACTGGTACTGTTTTTTGTGCGGTTACATAGGTTTTGTGTGCTGTCTGGAATTCATCCCTTATACACTCTAGGAAATACTGAAAAACATGTGGCTGCTGATCATCAAGTTTAAATAACCTTGCCCTGCATGAGAACTGCAACCGGCCGCTCCAAACCAAAACAAAATAAGGAAGGGATGCAGAGGTTCCCCTCCTCCTCTGCCAAAAGAATACGTTTCTGTGTCCTGTCCAGGCTCAGAGAGAAGGAAGTTGGGTTCAGTTGTCAGAGTGCCAACGTGCGACCCAGGAGAATAGAGCTCCGTTGCCTGTTCTTGCACCGACGTCCTGTGTGAACTCAGGCAGCTCAGAGAACAACGAGAATAGCACTGTCCTAAAGCCGGCTGTGGCACTGACAAATAAATACAAGGCTGTGAGGTACCCAGACTGTATGAGGAGCGGGGAGGTAGGCACAGCAATACAATCATTTCTGTTCTTCAGTTGCCTCACAGAAGTATTAACTGCGGAACGTATACAGAATATTCAGATACACTTTCTCTTTCAAATTATCCAACTTAATCAAAGCAACATTTCTTTTCCCACTTTCCTTACTGCTTCCTCGCCCGAGTTTGCAGTTAAAGTACAACTGAACGTGGATTAAACGCTCTAGCAGAGCCAAGATCATAGCTTGTTTGCTTTTGCTTTTAAACATAATCAGTCTTCTTGTAATTGAGAAAATCACAGATAAAACTGCCCGATTCTGACAATTCCAACACTTTTCAGAAAACTGAGAATAATGAAGTTTGAGAGTTTGGCATTGTCACATCACTACCTAACATTACCCATCAATTTAACCACTGTTATTAGACAATAAACGTTACAGCTCTTATTACTTGAATAGCCACAGCCGTGACTGTCTTAGGAGATCTTACAAACAAAATCTTTTGTGGATCTAGGGATTTGAGATGTTTTGATAATTTGTAAGGGAATAGGACTGAGAGGGTAGTGGTACTGCTCATACATACATACCATACACTTGATGGTACATACTGTACTGTTCCAGGTCGAACTGCTTTACTGAACACAGTAAGAGATCCATCTTCCTTTTTTTGTGATTCTGTCTTTCCTTGCACACATTCTCATTTTCATTTAATGAATAAGCTAATACCTGATTTATTTAATTGGAACATATTCCTTTAATTAAACTTGGAAATATCCTTGAGAATATGACAAAACTAACAGTATTGCCTTGATTAGCATACTATTTTTCATAGGAAGTTGCAAAAAGGACCAAAAAACCTAACTAATGAACATTTGAAATAAAATCACTTCGTCCTGATGGAAAAATATTTTCCTGTAAATATTTGATTCTTCATTTACCCCACTGTATGTCCAGGAAAAAAAGGGCGATGGAAAGTGGCCATTTCAGTGACCTTGTGTCCCTCCCTTAGAGGAAGACAGCTGACAGGTAGATATATGAACAGTTTGTTATTGCAGATTCCAGATCTTGTGATTATCTCTGACTCAACTTCTGGGGTTTTATCTGGAATTCCTGTGACGGGTCAAACAGTGTACTACTCCTTGTCTTTACCTTGTAGTGACCCAGGGTTAAAAATACACCTTACAATAATACATAATAGTTTCCAAGACGTCTGCGTGAGTTGAAAAAATGATGGCAAGCTCCAGAGTTAGGAGACATGTCTCAAAAACCATGTCTCAAAATGTAGACTTCGGTTATCATTACAAATTTATCTATACATTTTTTTTAGTTTTCAGCCTTAGTTCATGTAGTAGGTACAGAAAATAATTGTTACTCATTTTCTCAATGAATAAACCATATAAATTATATACTCTTGCAGAATATTAGGTGAAACTGCCAGGTAATATATTTTTAAAATATCTTGCTAGAATTGCCTCGGACCTGTGCGGTGAGGAAAGATAAGTATTTATACGTAAATCTCTTGTGTTTAGAATATATATTTATTCATTTTAAAATAAGCAAAGTATAACCTATGAATCAACTTCATTAACATTTATTAAGTACTCTAAGATACTCTGGGAAAAAAGTTTGGAGAGAGACTGTGACACACATTGCCAAAGTTTGTCTAAATCTTCCTCCTTCATCCAATATCAGGTTATATTTCCTTACCTCCCTTAAATCAGTTCCAAATTCTACTGATGCCACATTCTTTGCTAATAATTTTTGCTACATTAGCCCTCTTTGAAAGCTTAACTATTTTCCTCATCAACTGCAAGAAAATGTGACCTTTTAAACTTTGAGAGCCATGAATAAGTATGCCTCATTTCTGAACACATCCTACTAACCTAGAATGAGGTCAGCTCTGGCTTTTCTTACAGCAAAAAATAACCCACTTTATCCATCTTCTACAGCAAAAAATAACCCACTTTATCTGTCTTCTACATCATTCAGTTCCTCCTGTACATAGCATAGATGTTCTGGCAGAGAAGATTTGCTGACTTTTTGCTTCCTTCCCATTAATCTCTATCTTCCAACACACTGCCACAGCACAAGCACACCTATCATTCTCAGTGTGGTGTTGCAGGATTTCTCCAATTTCCTGTGGGAATATCTTCCCAGCAGACACAGAAACCAGGAGAGGATTGTGACACTGCACTAAAAACATGAACAATGCCAATGTTATTGTAGGACTAAGGGAAGAATTGGGGAAAAGACCTCTGCTATTTCTTCTCATGTCTCAACAGAAGATTAGCCTCCCCTGCACCTAACTGCGGGAAAACAGGACAGCTCCTTCAAACTTGGACTTCAAACTTCAAGTCAGAGCAAGAACCTGATTTTGGGTGGTCTGCCATGGCTCACTCCTGTTCCTGTGTTATAATTTGTTGTTTCTCAGTGGAGTTTCCTGAAAGGTGCACAAGTACCAAGAAATACAGCAAACTAAATGGATCCAAAAAAAACAATACATGGCACTTCATTAGAGTTTGCATTTATAATGCACAAATATATATCGTTGTATATTTTGCAGTTACAGCAGTGCACAACGTTTCTATCCAGGGTTAGATACAAGACACACGTAAGAAACACACAGAAGGGGTCTACTGACTAAACAAAGGCATTTGGGTGTAGCTGTTGAGAAGATCTCTCTGCCACGGTAGATGCTCTGTGATATCAACCTTGCCTCCAGCCACCACTCCAGAAGCAGTCAGTATTTCCATAAATCTTGCAGCATATCTGCCATCTCCATGTGAATGTCTCGGGTACCTCAGAGCATCTCAGGTGACAGTAGGTGTTTATCTGAGCAACTGAGGACCACCTTTCAGAACTGCATGCTGCGACCCTTTCAATCCAGTGGTCAGAACTCAACAAACAAATATATCACAACCCCATCTTACTGTGCAGGCAATGCACAGCCAAACTCAGACTCCGTGTTTGTATGCTTCTCTGTTGGCATTTGATGAAGCCACTGACAGAGGACAAAAGAATTACGCTCTCACTGCAAAGCTTTAGAGTGATACTCTTTATCTTCTCAGGTTAGGAGCATAATTTAGAGAAGCTGGAATACATGGTAAAGCAGCAATGGCACTGAAATGGATACAGGGAAGGCGAGGTCCTTGCACCCTAAACCAGCGGTTGCCTTCACTGTTTCCTGTTTTCTCAGTTGCCAAAGGGAACAGATTTTCTTACCTACTCCCCATTTTTTCCATATGTCTGTACATTATACTATCTATAGGACAACAAATTTGAAGGGCAGAAAAGAACTTAATGTATGCAATTTTTAGAAAATACAGTTACAAATCCCTTAAAATCAAAGAAAGTTGTTTGATTTAGAAGAATGCTCATAACTAAAGTGACATTATTCCAATTACTAGTTCTTTCCCTGCAAGAACAATATATTATAATCCAAACTGTTTACAGAAAATGCATTGTTAGATGACCTGTGAAGTTCACTGTAGTGAATATGGCTCTAGAATACATAATTCTGGACTAGAAGATGTTTCCTTCTGGCACCATATTTCACTGAAGAAGTTAAAGAGCTATAATGTCATGGATGTTGACATAAGTGTAAAAACGAAAAAGAAAAATTAGCCTATGAAGCAAGTTATCTGACATTTAATGGTGAACCTATAGCATGAAAGGTTAAAGATGTTAAGATCACTGCTGATAATGGAAGACGAGAAAACAAAAGGAATACCCTATGAGTTACGGCTTTTAAGCATATAGAAAAATAAATCTCTGACTTGAAAGGTTTAATCCCTAACCCCTTTACATCTTGCAAGGGAAGCTGCTTATTGTTGGACATTTTGAGTCCACACTCAATTGGCCAACATGCCAGCATATCGTGGCTGATTCAGAAATACGGATTCACTGCCTAACTAAAATGTACTGTTCAACATAAGGATGCTTGATTCTGCTCGCATGTTACTAGCTTCTTTTAAGCTATTGCTTGTTACATCCATGGGGAGAAACGCTCCCACTTGTTAATGCAATCTTATGATTTCCTGTACCAATGATATAGCTCTGTATTCCACTCACATTGCATGTGCAATGGAACAACTGTTGGCTAAATTACATTTCATGCACAGTCACCTTGAATATATTGGCCAAAATAAAATGAGAAAGTATCATGAATTGTTTTTTATCACACATTATTTCAGATTTCTTTCAATTACTTCACTAATAACCTATTGTGCCGACAATATTATTCTAACGACAAAAGATGGACTTTATGAATTACAAAGGAAAAATTGAACAATTATCAGGAAAACAAACAATTACAAAAAGACTGACTATAGGGAAGGAAATAAAACACCATATAAATAATGATTATATAATATTTTCTCTTTGATAGCATGAGTTACTGCTCTTCCTTCACTCATAAAATGTTCTCTACAGTTTTGTTCCTTCATACAGAATATCCTAACAGTCTGTTTATGGAAGAAATAACTCAGCTGCCATCGTAACTGCCAACTTCTTCTAAAAATGTCTATAAAGCACATATTTGCATAACTCTGCATGTTTTCAGGTGCAAAACATTAGGGTTTCTGAATCAAAATAACACCTAACAAATGCTTAAGACCATCCTTACCCAAGACAATGCCTTCACTGAGGTTGAAACATAAGCAAAAGGTAATGATTTTATATATTGAAGCATTAAGCAAGCACTCTTCCAAAAATATACTGTAACAAATACAAATGCAAATAAAGAAATAGGACATTTTCTTATTGTCATAACTTGTGCTCTCATCGTGTCAAAATGCCTCATTGAACTGAGGAGCCTGTTGCTACAGATAATATGCAGATGAAGTAAGAAGCAGGCATATCTCATGTCTGCTTAAGCAAAGCAGACTATAGAGAAATAGCTGCATGGAAACATTAAGTAACTTACCAGTATGACAGTGAGAAAATAAGTTTAAGATGGTGAGAATAAGTTTAGAATGATGAGAATACAGCTGAAGTTTTAAGTCCTGTACCTTAGTCCTGGCTAGATTGATGCTTTTGCTACCCATTCCAGAATTTCCTCTGCTTTTATCTGTTCTTCTCATAAAGCACATGCGAATATTGAAAAAAAATGGCTCCATTCTGGTCAACAAGAACATTTAAAGACTTGCTGTACAGGTAAAATAAGTGTTTCGCCAAAGGATGCATTTTTTATTATGAATGGTTGGTTCTGTTCATTCAGAGTCACCATTAAGGCCCATAAGAATTATGAACTCACTTTTGTCAAGATTTTCAAATGAAAGACTAACAGTGTGGGTAACCAGACTCTTTTACAGAGATAAATTTGTTGCCTCTCAGTAGTATCAGCACAACGGGGTAAAAGACTCTGACTATCAGAAGGTACTAAACACCTGCTTCTGGAAAACAAGCTTATTCAAGGCAAGTCAAGATCTGACACCTTACAAATAATTTTTAAAATCTTATTCAAACTAAATCTGTGTCTTTAACACAAATCCCAAAACTGAAGTTAAGAATTCTGACTGCTTTATCGAACACCAAGCAATGATTGACCAAACTCACCGGAGAGCTATGTTTTGCACACTAAATTTAACTAAGTGCAGAAAATCTGGAGTGGGTCCTTTCCAGTGATACAATGTGTGTTAGGATTAATTTATTAGGCACTCTTCTTCTGCTAACCTACTCCTTAGGACATTATACCCCACTATATTTTTAAATAGGTGAGGGAGGCTTTAGCTGCACAATGAACATTGTAGCTAGCAAAACAATTCATGGATTACTTTGGAAAAAACCAGAGTTAAATAGATGGTATCCAACAGCGGAAAAGAGTTGACAAAATATGTTTTGTGCGAGCATCCATTAACCAAAGAAATGCAATGATTTGTTTAGAAAACTGTCTTACACGGTTCAAAAAGAGTGAACAGTATTGTCAAACAACTCAGGTTGAGCATTTGGCTTGACATCAAAGCAATTAATCAGAAATAGGCAGTGGTATCTTTATTTATATTCAGGACATCTTTCTTTTTGAGAATCCCATTACTGTTTCCAGGACCATTGAGAGTCAGGTATAGTGCAAAGGAAACAGGAATAGCTCAGTCTGCTCCTCACTATCTTAGCTGGTATTTGGCTGCCATTACCTTACGCTAGAAAACAAAGCAAAACAGGACGTTTTGCAAGCAGATGATTTCATAGTTGAAGTAATAGCTAAGAGTCACAAGATGTACATCAGCTCTGCTTGCTCATATTGTAGGTGTATCTATAGTTTCAGTCATACTAGGTTCCCTTATTATTTCTTTGTACTGTAATGAATTATAGACGTCCCAGTGGTCACGGGTCCTGTGCTGACAAATTATAAAAGATAATCTTAATATAAATACATGATGAATGACAAGAGGTGATAGAAATCCATATGTTACCCAGAGGATAATGTAGCAGCGTTTCCTGAATAGCCTCCATGTTCCATTATGGCAGAGATTAGATGGAGCTAGAATTTAACCTGCCTGGCAGCAATCCCAAATGAGGGACTAAGGAAAAATGTGGCTGTTAGAAATAGGGAATTATGCTTACACATATATGTATACTCAGTGGAAAAAGAACTTACAGTATGTAATATATTTGCTTTAAAAACTATCCATTCATTACGATGTGTTATAGTGATAATACATTTTCAGGGAACTTTACAATGGTTACCTATTTCCCACCAATCACCAGCCTCACCCTAGTTCACATTTCCTACTTCAAATTATTTTTCTTCTTTTTTGTTCCTGCCAGTTTCTCAGCACTTCCCGTCTTCTCCAGTGTCTATTTACTATTCTTTTTTTTCCCATAATTTCTTCTTTTCAGCTTGCATTCCTGCTGTTGTACAAGTATTAGAGGTGAAGAGATGCTAGAAGCATTTGGTGTCTGTGCTCAGACTCCTAATTCCTCAATCCCATGACAGAGAGTGCAAGTAGGAGGGAAATTATAAACACACTTATCTCTACAATTTTCAGAACATTGTGGGAAGTTATGTTCCTTTTTGAAATTATTTTTTCCAGATATGGTCCCTACAAATTGAATAGTTTTCTGGAGAAAAACATGAGAATCTCTTCAGATCTCAGTTTTCAGTCAGAAATGGTTTCTGAGAAATATAAAAATGGCAGAAGCTTGGACAGCATAATCTTTGTGAAATAAAAGAAGTTACTTAAAAAAAAAAAAAACAACTTGTAAAGAAATCAAAAGTAGAAATCCATTATTTTTTACATTTTGTCTTTCTTTCTGAGAATGTCTTTACCTCAAAATGTCTCCAGTGAAAGTTCCTCAAGATACATAATACACGTACATAAAGCTTGTTTTTACAGACCTGAAATACATATAAGGCATTTTAAGTGTTTCTGCTTTTTTAATTTGTTATCCTAGCAAAGGTAACTATGACAGTTTTAAAAAAAAAAAAAGTTGTTAATACAAATTTAGGTTGATAAAACAAAATACAAGAGTCCAAAACTTAAAAGAAATTAATCTTCTGAAAACAAATGCTAAGCTCCATGTAATTACACAATCTTTTCTCGATATTAAGGTAAATGGTTAAAAAATATGTGGGAGCAATTCTTACCATTCCTTTACAACTTGGACCTAATTTTACAATACATAAAGCATAAAGCTGGAGGAACTATTCAAGATTGCTTTGAAAGAATTTCTTTTGACGGAGTTCCTTATCTCACTACCTATTTTATTACTTAGAGTTATCTTTTTCAATTGGGCAAATAGAATTTAAATTGAATGCTCATATACTTTCTTGCTCTCACTGGCAGTAGGGAGAAGCAGGACTGTACGTTTTGTAGGCTTTTATTTTTTCTTAGGTTTCACTGAATGAAAGTGCTGTTGGTTAAGTATATACTTCAGAACAGAACAGAACAGAACAGAACAGAATAGAATAGAATAGAATAGACTATTGTAGTTGGAAGAGACCTACAATGATCACTTAGTCCAACTGCCTGACCACTTTAGGGCTGACCACAAGTTAGAGCATGTTATTAAGGGCATTGTCCAAATGCCTCTTACACACTGACAGGCTTGGGGCATCGACCACCTCTCTAGGAAACCTCTTCCAGTGTTTGACCACCCTCTCGGTAAAGAAATGCTTCCTCATTTCCAGTCTAAACCCCGCCTGGCGCAGCTTTGAACCGTTCCCACCCGTCCCGTCACTGGATCCCGGGGAAAAGGGATCAGCACCTCCCTCCTCTCCCCCTCCTCGGGAAGCTGTAGAGAACAATGCCGTCACCCCGCAGCCTCCTTTGCTCCAACCCGGACAAGCCCAGAGTCCTCAGCCGCTCCTCACAGGACATTCCTTCCAGCCCTCTCACCAGCTTTGTTGCCCTCCTCTGGATGCGTTCAAGGACCTTCACGTCCTTCTTAAGTTGTGGGGCGCGGAACTGGCCACAGCACTCGAGCTGAGGCCGCACCAGTGTTGAATACGGCGGGATAATCCCCTCTTTGGACCCTCTTTTGGTTAGGCTGTGGTTGATGCACCCCAGGTCGCGGTTTGCCCTCTTGGCTGCCAGGGCACCCTGCTGACTCGTACGGAGCCTGCCGTCTGTCGGCCAGCACCCCCAGAGCCCTTTCTGCAGGGCTGATCTCCAGCCACTCCTCTCCCGCCTTATACCTGTGCCCAGCGTTACTCTGTCCTACGTGCAGAATCCGGCGCTTGGACTTGTTAAATTTCATACCGTTAATCCTAGCCCAATGCTCCAATCTATCTAGACCCCTCTGCAAAGCCTCTTGTCCCTCAAGAAACTCAACAGCATGTCCCAGTCTGGTATCACTGGCAAACTTGCTAATTAAACATTTTTCTCACTTGCATTTATTATTAAAAGCTCACTAACCTTTTGTCACGGAAAATCTTTATGGACTCTTCATTAATTTCTCTGGGTTTTGTTTCTTCCAGACATTGTTGTTTGGAAATGTAGTCTATTGGTTCAACTTGCTAATGGTGCATTGAACTCCTGCATCCAGATCATTGATAAATATATTGAACAGAACTGGCCCTAGAACCGAACTCTGAGGAACTCCACTGGTGACCAGTCGCCAGCCAGATGTAGCCCCATGTCGTGGTTTAACCCCAGCCAGCAACTAAGCACCACGCAGCTCCTCACTCACTCCCCCCCATCCAGTGGGATGGGGGACAAAATCGGGAAAAAAGAAGTAAAACTCCTGGGTTGAGATAAGAACGGTTAAATGGAACAGAAAAGAAGAAACTAATAATGATAATGATAACACTAATAAAATGACAACAGCAGTAATAAAAGGATTGGAATGTACAAATGATGCGCAGGGCAATTGCTCACCACCCGCCGACCGACACCCAGCCAGTCCCCGAGCGGCGATTCCCTGCCCCCACTTCCCAGTTCCTAAACTAGATGGGACGTCCCATGGTATGGAACACACCGTTGGCCAGTTTGGGTCAGCTGCCCTGGCTGTGTCCCCTCCCAACTTCTTGTGCCCCTCCAGCTTTCTCGCTGGCTGGGCATGAGAAGCTGAAAAATCCTTGACTATAGTCTAAACACTACTGAGCAACAACTGAAAACATCAGTGTGTTATCAACATTCTTCGCATACTGAACTCAAAACATAGCACTGTACCAGCTACTAGGAAGACAGTTAACTCTATCCCAGCTGAAACCAGGACACCCCATTCACTACAACTCTTTCAGCCCTGCCGTTCAGCCAGTTCTTCACCCAGCACACCATGGGCTCACTCATCCCACAGTTGGACAACTTGTCCAGAAGGACGCTGTGAGAGACAGGATCAAAAGCCTTACCAAAATCCAGAAAAACTACATCCACCACCTTCCCTTCATCCACTAGGCAGGTGACCTTATCAAAGAAAGATATCAAATTAGTTAAACAGGACTTCCCCTTCGTGAACCCATGTTGATTGTGCCTGATGATTGCATTGTTCTTTAAATGCCTTTCCATACTATCCATTGTAATCTTCTCCATAATTTTTCCAGGAACTGAGGTTAGACTAACACGTCTGTAGTTCCCTGGGTCTTCCCTGACACCGTTTTTGTAACTTGGAATAACACTGGCTAGCTTGCAGTCAGCAAGGACCTCCCCAGACTCCCAAGACCTTTGGTAGCTGAGCGAGAGGGGTTCTGCCATAACATCCACTAGCTCCTTCAGTACTCTGGGATGAATCCCATCAGGCCCCATGGACTTGTGAACACTCAGGTGATACAGCTGGTCCCTTACAATATACAGCCATGGAACTGTAGAAAACTCTTGGTTTTCTTCTATCTTCTTGACCTTTTTTGGTTGCCTTTGTTACATGTGAAAGGTCAGTGCTGCTCCTGCTGATTCCCACTCAGTGAACATGGCCCTTAAAGCTGGTACAAAGCTCTCAGCAGAACTGTTCACACACACTTGGCATTTTTCGTACTTATAATTCAGTCTTGGCTTACCAACCCATCAAGGGAAGCTGCACAAAACACCTGTGTACCTATGCTCCAGTCTGTTCTTACACTTTATGGCAGAACTGTTGGAATTTACCAACTAAAGATAAAATTCGTCTAATTTGCAAAGAAGATGAAACATGAACCATCTTCAGAAACTGAAACAATTATCTCCTTCCTCAGATGAAATTGTAGAAAAACAGAAACTAGTTGGTTCTCTGTAAACTATATATAGATTTTTTTAAAGCTGTATCTTCACTACTGTCTTTATATTCACATGTACATCCCTAACAATCCTGTAAGTTTTTGTTGGTTGTGGACTTTTGACATAATGAGCATTCAGAAGGACATTTGTGATGTACTGTTTTGGCTTTGTACCTACTCTTGCTAAACAAGCAACTGTAGCATCCCTACATTCCTTGTTTGTTAAAAAAACATTGTTAGTGTATTTATGATTAACACAAAGAAGCAACACTAGTTACATAAAGAGACTGGTTGAAGTACAACCAGGTTTCTGTCCTATAAAAACATTCAGGACAGAAAAATGGAGATAACACTAGAAGCATGAAGACCTGCCTTGAACTCCTTAAGTCTGGAGGAGTCAAATGATTTTAAGATCATTCTACAGGTTAAACGAGGCTTCGTATGGACTCCCGCTACAGATGACAGTACATCAAAAGACAAAGCTGGAACTGCACCTGCAGCAAGTAGAAGGGCCTTTCCTTCTCCACACCATGCAAGAATCGGAACACCACCCAAAGGGGAAATTCTGTCCACAGCAGGGGTTTTCACATGGCTTCTTCTTCTCTCGCTGACCATTGATTATTAATGTAAAACTACAGATGCAAGTCAATGAGAAGGTCCAGCAGAAGAAAGTAGAAGTAGCCAAGGCAGGTAATTTTCTCTGGCTGAAAATATGGTTAGCTGTTTGGTCCAGACTTGCCCTCCCCCTACAGTAGTTTCATCTCAGGCTTTCTTGATACCCCTGTCAGTTACCATTTTCTTCATTTCTGCATCTTTCTAGCCCTCTGGACAGAGGTGCAGGGGCAGTTTGGAGGGGGAGGAAGGAAGTGTGCGGCCATGAGGCTGCTTCCCAGTGTCATCATCAAAAGTGTTCACAGCACTGCAAAGTGCTAGCAAGGTCACCATCACCATATTAGACCTAATCCACCAGCAAACATACTAAACCCTCCCTCCTTGCTTTCAGCAAGAAATTATGGAACTAATGTAACATTTGCTGCCATCACATTGTTCACACTACTGTTTTATGTTATGCTTCATCATTCACCCTGTTGATTCAGATTATAAGCTCTCTAGAGCTGGGACCATCTGGTATTCTCTGTTTGTAAAGAGCCTAGCACAATAAGGTCTTGTTCTGGGCTGACACACACAATCATAACAAAAACAACCAATAATAAATAGATAGTTTTATCTCACCAGTTGATATCTTTTTTTTTATTCCCAGTGGACATTTTGCTGTAATATAAATATTCAAAACAAAAGGGAAAATGAAAAGAAAAGGACATCCGTTAGGTATGAGGAACAAACTCAGATTATTCTCAACCTAGTCATCTTTTATCCTACCCACTCTCCTATTTCATTTTGCGTTTCTGCAATAAATAACAGCTTTCATATACAGGCTGGACTAAATCAGATGTGAGTTTACTTCCTTCATTTTTACGTACAAAGCCGGAGACCTACCTAAAACACATAGAACCCGCACTGAAAAATACAGTGATGAGAGCAATTAATTATGCTATAAGGCTAGACAATAATATAATTTTGCTAATTACTCACAGCTTGGGGCCCATTTTTTTCAGTGCAGCGGACAACAGCATGCATTTAATCCCCATAATAACAATAATGGGATACATCATTAACCCTATTTTATTCTTTCTTAATTTTTATAATACCAATAACAAAGGTCATTAACCCCTGTTCTGTTTAACATCTAATCAGCCATTTTAGTTACATAAATATAATAGAAAACATTAAATATCATTTTGTTTAGCTAGATTTCCTCTCAGGAGGGGAATTTTTCCTAATGTTACATTAATACCAGTTTACTCAACAAGTGTCAAAACATCAGCGGTAACATGGAAAAAGATTCATTGCAACATACTGTCTTTAAACAAATCCATTTAATCATCATTCAATAAACACTTTCTTTAAAAAGGTAGGTTTTCTATTAAAATGTATATTGAATATATTTGATAAATTTTTCTTTTGATCATTCTGTTACCTTCTGGCTTTCAAACATCACTTAGATTCAGGTATTTATAGATGTAAAGTTTTGGTTCAGTCCTGTATTTCATCCTTTCATTAGAAAGCTAGGAGTAAAATCTAACTCTGTTACTGAAGGTAAGCTGAGTTAAGAAGAGGAAAAAGAAAAATAATATATTACTGCTGAGAAGCATTCATTTTGCATAAACGTCCCAAGGAGCAAAGCAGTAATAAAAGTGAAGCTATACAACCAATATTTTTAATCACCATTTCTAATGACTTATAGAAGATAAAATAGTAAAATGGTGATATATTAGTAATCAGGAGGTTTGGCTTCGAATTTCAAGCTTGGCTACTGAAATATGTTTGTTTACTCAGTTATAATAGTAACATTGAATAAAACCTTGTTTTTTTAGGTGAGTAACCACAACAAGAGAGTAAGAAGATGTAAAGTAAAACAGGGATGAAATTATGTAAACTTTGGAAATTACCAACCAAATTGTACTAAGAAAAGATTAGAGGAGTTCTGAAGATTACTGATGAAACTGGTGGACCCTAAGTCTTTGCTTGTATTTATTTATTTATGTATGCATGAGTGTTGCAAGACAGATCATCTGTTAGCGTGATGTCATGTACAGATCGATAATCACTTGATTAGAAGAGAACATCTGTGAAGCCTGCACATTTAATAAAAGGGTTATGGGATATTACTTATTTAGAAATGATCCAACAGGAATACGTAACCATTCGTCATTTTAAGGCCATAGGGAGTTTCCAAATGCTCAGATCTTTGGGAACATGCTGATGTTAAAATCCTATTTGATTTTTGATGAAAATCTGTTGGGTTTGTGTGTGTTACCTCTCTGCTTTAAATTAAATATATCGATTTTTTCACACTCCTGTAGAACTCCTGTAGTATTTATTCCATATTAGGCACTACCAGTCCTCTTCCCCACAAACTGAGCATTCAGAAAGTCAAAACCAGTTATTAGAAGTCACAATTAGAGCAGAATAAAAAAGAGCATCAGTGATTACAAACCCAATATCTTGAGCTACATTCTGCTGTACTTAAGAATGTTAAAGCAACACTTAAGTTTGAGTTAAGCAATGAATCATGAAATAAAGGTTTGGCTATTTGTCTATGTTTCTTGAATTTACGAGGACTTGAAACTAATTTCAGTCAAACTTTGTAGTACTTTCACTGCAACTCGCATGTATATTCTAAACAATTTAAAGTAAGATTTTAGAGTAGGAAGGACAACATTTTCAATTATATCACTATAAGTAGGCACCGCTTTAATTAGATCTCATCAAGATAGCTTATTAATTACTCTGTCACAAACGTTTAAACTGCTGTAAATCATATGAGAAAGGAGATGGAAGAAGGATATCCTCTCTAACTCAAAGTTCAAGCTGCCATTCAAAAATGCCTTTCTGCTGCCACTGAAGAAGAGTTTTGTTCACGGTGATACTGCTATGCCCTTACATTATGTTAAAAATATCATATTCCTCTACCGCAACTCCTTGGTCCAAAATGTTTTTCCAAGCAAGCATGAACACTGCATTCTTACCTTCACTGGACAATTGAAAATACACATGGCATTCTTCAAAATTGGCATGAAAACTACATTTAGGTGATTATTAAGAAAAGATTTATTTAGCAAGAATGAGAAATTAAAACTTCCAGTATATGTCTAAAGCCTGAAAGACATGGCTAATATCTATTTTTCCTGTGGGTGGGATTTCCCCAACTGTAGATCATCACTTTCACACGGAAAATGGACATTCCAGCTTTTCTGCAGCTCTACCAATTGGTTCTCAATCATTTTAAATAAACACTATTATAGGGAAGAATAATTGTTCGTCTGCTACTTTATCTACAATGTAACTTATCCCCATGTAAGGAGACAACCAACTTAGAAGTCATCAAACACCTAGAAGATAATTTTACATTACTACTATACTGAGCTAAATACAAGCTGCTTCCTGAATGGGAAAAGTTCTAAAGGTTCTTGGTTTTCTTAATTTTAAGGGAATTTCATGCAAATCCCAGGACATGACAACTTTATACACAGGCATCTGTTCCATGCTAACCATTCTCCACTCTCCTTCTCCTTTCCTTTTCTTAAATCAATGAGAGTTGCAATCTCCACCTTCAGCTGGACAGTTTTTCTTATTGATTTTGGCTTTGTGAACAGCATGTGAGAAAAAACTAAACAGCACTTGTATTACAGACTAAACTACATGTAAAGTAAATGGTCATTTCATATCTTATTAGGAGAAATGCAGGAACAAGAGTTCCTGTTGAATAAGATGAACAAAGATAAGGTAAACCTCAAATGTTTTGTTGTAAGAATCTAAATATTAACCAAGCATTATGGGTTAAGTTGTTGTATTGGGATTATTTTTTTTTTTGGGTTTGTTGATGATTCAGCATTCTTCTGTAACACCATACTCCCTAACCCTTGCATTATAAGAGAAGATTATGAACACCTGTCTGATTGAAGAGTGGTTTGGAATGCTCTGTTTATATTGTATTTCAAAGAAAGAGGAAAGGATTAAGAGCAGGCTGTGATTTAATACAACCCCAATCTCTATCCATCAACGTTATTCACTATTAACGTGACAAATCAAAGGCAACAAAGCCTTTACAATTGATATCATTTAATTAATCTCTTTCTCTTGTAAAAATTTCTGTTGCAAGAATTTTTCTGAAAAGTAGAATCTATTAATAAAAGGAAATTCCAAGTGTTCCTTAGGCTAGAATGCTGTCAAAAAAAGAGAATGAAATGTAGACAATACATATGCATAAAATAGAAAATCCTTTCAATCAAAAAAAAAAAAAAAGAAAGAAAGAAAAAGCATGATGTAAACCTTATTTTAGAAATAACCATGTAAACCATCAAATTTTATAACAAAATGATTGCTATAACAATGTGATTGATCCTCAGTGCCGAGGATCTCACTTAAAAAAAATTACTTGTACATGAAATTATGCAATGTACCCAAAAAAGGAGGGTAATTAAGCATGAAGGGAACCTGTCTAAATAGTTCTCTGAATGAACCAGTACTTATTATTTTAGTTAATGAATGGAGATACATATCTCTGCACTTGCAAGCAGTAACTATTTTTTGCTCTTATCCTGGGAAGTATCACTATTTAGATCAGTTCTCTCAAGGAAAAAAAGACAGTAAAGTAGGTGTGCCTATAAGCTAAGTGTAATTTGCTTTGTTTACACATAACCATCTGTCCTGGAACAGAGATGCACACATAGCATTTAGACTATTTTTTAACAGGAATTATAAGATGTCATAAGCAGCCAGTTTCTTAAGAGCCACTCTCAACATCGAGATCAAACCCAAATGCTTACACAATTCTCTCTGCAGAAGATACTGCACAGAAAAGTTACTACTACATAGCATTTCTTCACAATCTTGTTTTCTCAATTATTTTGAAACAATGTATATGTCGTGGTTTAACCCCAGCCAGCAACTAAGCACCACGCAGCGGCTCACACACTCCCCCCCATCCAGTGGGATGGGGGACAAAATCAGGAAAAGAAGTAAAACCCGTGGGGTTGAGATAGGAACGGTTAAATGGAACAGAAAAGAAGAAACTAATAATGATAATGATAACACTAATAAAATGACAACAGCAGTAATGAAAGGATTGGAATGTACAAATGATGCGCAGGGCAATTGCTCACCACCCGCCGACCGACACCCCGCCAGTCCCCGAGCGGCGATTCCCTGCCCCCACTTCCCAGTTCCTAAACTAGATGGGACGTCCCATGGTATGGAACACACCGTTGGCCAGTTTGGGTCAGGTGCCCTGGCTGTGTCCTGTGACAACTTCTTGTGCCCTGGCTGGGCATGAGAAGCTGAAAAATCCTTGACTTTAGACTAAACGCTACTGAGCAACAACTGAAAACATCAGTGTGTTATCAACATTCTTCTCATACTGAACTCAAAACATAGCGCTGTACCAGCTACTAGGAAGACAGTTAACTCTATCCCAGCTGAAACCAGGATAGTGCAGCAATCACAAAATTTGTTTCATACTACCTGAGAAGTCCAGTTTGGCCTTAAGTGTACTTCTCTATCTACACTGCTCCACTCAGTAAGCCATATTCTGTGTAAAGAATACTTGTTTCTACCTCTGCATTTCCATTCATTTACCCGGATGTGCCCTGTACACATACAACAAAGCTGACAAACTGGTGCAATTGGATTGCCTACCTAGCATAAAAACTGTAGCCCTGGTTTCCAAAATAAGGGCAAATGAAAGGCAAGCAACACCTCTGCATGACCTTCCTATTGTAAAATAAAATACAAAATACTGAGAAGAAAACTATGTACATCAATTATCATAGAAGAATCAGGAATATTATGCAGCATCAACACTTTATGTTTATTTTAATGGCTGTATGTTTCATATTTAACAGCAAATTTAGAAAAATACTATATTCATACTGATAAAGAAAGGCGTTTGTAAAAAAAGAAGCTAGTGCTAGCAAAAATTGGCTTCTTTGATAAATGATCGCATACTTGCTGAGGAGAGGAAAACACTGAAATGGACACAAGTGGGGGAGTCACAGTGATAGAAGATGCAGTAAACACCATTATCAGCAACTGCTTAAATAACTTGTAGCAAAGGCAGGAGTAGAGTTTTAGGGTTTATTATAAGCACTATTACTATTATTATTCTTCTTATTATTGTCATTCGATAGAAGAATATAAACGAAAGAAACAAACTGTACATTCTAAACCTGTGTAAATAATAAAAACCTAGCTGTCTATTTACACAGGAGAAATAAAATGCTTCCTGGACTTTTTTTGTTCTGTTTGTGCAAGATCATAAGTATATAATCAGGTATTTTCAATGTGATAAATTATTTTATTTGTCTACTCTCTTATTAAATTCTTATCTCAGTTAGATAAGAGAATTGAGAATTTGGCCTGAACAAACCACAACTGTTGAGGCTTAGTATTTTCGTCGTGGGTGATAAATCCCTTTTCATGTATTTCACTAAGGACCACCTCTCATGCATACCTTAGAAAGGATCACTTTCCAGAACTCAGTAGAAAATCATTCACTTTCTTCAAAAATCTACGTAGATTTATGAATCTGCTTGCCTATAACTCAATCTCTTTCTACTGTGTAATTTTTTTAAATCTTTATATACAAAACTATGTTGTGACACTCATTCTTTTCACGGTAGATTATCTTTTTCATGCATAATACTAATCCTCCAGATCAGCTTGTCTTCTACCTGTGCCCTTTAAGAAAGAAAACGGTTCATGGTCCATAGTATCTTCTCAAGTGAAGACATGCTATTTTTAATGGCACTAATGTGTATGGAGTAAAATAGGAAGTTCATTGTCTTTTTTGCCTATGGAAGTTTACTATATTTGTTACATCCTTAATTTTGTCTATATGTGAGTTATCATACAATAATTTTCTTTGTATTTCCTATTTACTTCATCACAGTTGTATTCCCATCTTGAGCAGACTGCAGATAGCTATGATGCATTTTATAGTACTGATTTTTTATTGAAATTTATAAACTGGGAAAATTACAGTTGACGAGCTAGAAAATGAAAACTCTTTTTATTAAATTCCTCTGGACAAATTTACTAAGGTCTCTCCAAAACTTATTTTATTTTGGGGGAGTAAGCAGTACAGGAAACCTACCTAAGGATTCTTAGATTGCACTCCCCAAAAAAGAGATTAGTTATTTTCTGAATTATTTTTCTAAATTATTTTCCTATTTTTCTCATTTATTATTATTTTCAATTTTGTGAATATTATTCTGATTTATAAAATAAGAGCAGTCTCCTAGGAACTGTGTGGTTTACTTCAATATCCCCATCAAGTAACCTGCATTAATTCTGTACCGTCCAACAATGTGGACAGAGATTGAGATCTACCTCATTATTGTATCCAGAAGTAAAGTGTACAGACATGGAAATGTTTCTAAATTAATAAGACATTATAGGGGTTAAAAAATGAAGATGTGGCAAACTAAAATATTTCTCTGTTCTTGGTAGGAAAGCTAGCACATTTGCCTCACAGCCATAAAGCCGGTAGTAAATACTGCTTATTAGAAAAGTTTTAAGATGCAAGTAACTCCTAGGACTTGGAATTATGAAACAATGTTCTTAACACTATCACTGTAGATCATCTTTTCCTCTAATCCTTAAAGTTAGATTATTGTTTCATATTACAGAAAAAGATATTTCATTACTTAGTATTTCCCTCCCTACTCTTTTTTTCATCATTCTGCTCCTGAAATAACAGATAAGCAACAGTCAATTAACAATAGTTCACAGGGAGTTCTTTCTTGGACAAAGTCTATAAATAGATACAAATAACACAAATAACTCCTTCTTTTACATTGAATTGCTATAGATAATGACCTAAATAGCACATGTGCAAGTAATTTCAGTATTTTATACTTGTAGCTCTTTATAGATGCACCCTTTGGGCACAATCCAGCAAAGATTTGCACATATGCTCAAGTTTATGCATTCC